>NC_056731.1:742960598-743123098 GCF_019279795.1 Protopterus annectens
AACATAGCACAAGTGCCTCACTGGCACAGGACAGACAAAGTGTATCACTGGCACGTACAGACTACTTGTACTGGCACAGGACAGACTAAGTGCATCACTGGCACAGAACAGAATAAGTGTACCATTGGCACAGGACAGACTAAGTGTACCACTGGCACAGGACAGACAACATGCATCACAGGCACAGGAATGAATAAGTGTACCACTGGCACAGAAGAGACTAAGTGCATCACTGGCTCAGGACAGACTAAGTGTACCACTGACACAGGACAGACTAAGAGCATCACAGGCATGGGACAGAATAAGTGTACCATTAACACAAGACAGACTAACTGTAACTACTGGCACATTACAGACTATGTGTACAACTGGCACAGGACAGACTAAGTGTACTATTGGCAGAGGACAGACTAAGTGCACCACTGGGAAAGGGCAGACTAACTTTACGACTGGCACAGGACAGACTAAGTGTACCACTGGCACAGGACAGACTAAGTGCATCACTGGCACAGGACAGACTATGTGTACCACTGGTTCAGGATAAACCACATGTACCACCTTCACAGAACACACTAAGTGTACCACTGGCAGAGGACAGACTAAGTGCACCACTGGCACAGGACAGACTAGGCACACCACTGGCACAGGACACACTAAGTGTACCACTGGCACATGACAGACTAAGTGCACAACTGGTACAGGACAGACTAAGTGTACCACTGGCACAGGACAGACTAAGAGCATCACTGGCACAGGACAGAATAAGTGTACTATTAGCACAAGACAGTCTAGGTGTAACCACTGGCATAGGGCAGACTATGTGTACAACTGGCAAAGAACAGACTAAGTGCACCACTGGCATAGGACAGACTAAGTGCACCACTGGCAAAGGGCACATTAAGTGCACCACTGGCACAGGACAGACTAAGTGTATGAATGGCACAGGACAGACTACGTGTACCACTGGCACAAGACAGACTAAGTGCAGCACTGGCAAAGGACAGACTAAGTGTAGCACTGGCACAGGACAGACTAAGTGCATCTCTGGCACAGGACAGACTACCTGTACCACAGGTACAGGACATACTACATGTACCACTGGCACAGGACACACTAAGTGCACCACTGGCAGAGGAGAGATTAAGTGCACCACTGGCACAAGACAGACTATGTGTACCACTGGGACAAGACACACTAAGTGTACTACTGGCACAGGACAGACTAAGTGCACAACTGGCACAGGAGAGACTAAGTGTACCACTGTTACAGGACAGACCATGTGTAATACTGGCACAGGACAGACTAAGTGTACCACTGGAGCAGGACAGATTAAGTGTATCACTGGCACAAGAAAGACTAAGTGTATTATCACTGGCAAAGGACAGACTATGCGTACCACTGGCACAGGACACACTAAGTATACCACTGATACAGGACAGACGAAGTGCACAAGTGGCACATGACAAACTAAATGTACCTGTGGCAAAGGACAGACTATGTGTACCACTGGCACAGGACACACTAACTGACCCACTGGCATAGGATAGGCTCTAAGTGCACAACTGGCACAAGACAAACTAAATGTACCAGTGGCACAGGACAGACTAAGTGCACCACTAGCACAGGACAGACTAAGTGCACCACTGGCACAGGACAGACTAAGTGTACCAGTGGCACAGGACAGATGTACCACTGGCACAGAACATACTATGTGTGCCACTGGCACAGGACAGATTAAGTGCATAACTGGCACAGGACAGACTAAATGTAACAGTGGCATAAGACAGACAAACTGCACCACTGACAGAGGACAAATTAAATGCATCACTGGCACAGGACAAAGTGTACCACTGGCACAGGACAGACTAAGTGCACAACTGCCACAGGACAGACTAAATGTACCAGTGGCATGTGACAGACTAAGTGCACCGTTGGCACAGGACAGACTAAGTGCATCACTGACACAGGACAAATTAAGTGCATCACTGGTCGAGGACAGACTAAGTGTACCACTGACACAGGACAGACTAAGAGCATCACAGGCACAGGACAGAGTAAGTGTACCATTAACACAAGACAGACTGACTGTAACTACTGGCACATTACAGACTATGTGTACAACTGGCACAGGACAGACTAAGTGCACTACTGGCACAGGACAGACTATGTGTACCACTGTCATAGGACAGACTAAGTGTACCACAGGTACAAGACAGATTAAGTTCATCAGTGGCACAGGGCAGACTATGTGCATCACTGGAATACGACAGACTAAGTGTACCACTGGTGCAGGCCACACTAAGTGCACCACTGGCACAGGACAGACTAAGTGTACCACTGGCCCAAAACAGATTATGTGTACCACTGGCAAAGGACACACTAAGAGCACAAATGGCACAGGATAGACCAGGTGTACCACTGGCACAGGACAGACTAACTGTACAAGTGGCACAAGACAAACTAAATGCACCTTTGGCTCAGGACAGACTAAGGGCATTACTGGAACAAGATAGAATAAGTGTACCACTGGCCCAGGACAGATGACGTGCACCATAGGCACAGGACAGACAAAGTGCACCATGGGCAAAGGATAGATGAAGTGCACCATTGGTACAGGACTGACTATGTATATCACTGGCATAGGACAGACTATGTGTACCACTGGCATAGGACCGACTAAGTGCACCACTGGCACAGGACAGGTTAAGTGCACCACTGGCACAGGCCAGACTGAGTGTACCACTGGTCCAGAACAGACTAATTGCATCACTGGCACAGGACAGGTTTAGTGTATAACTGGCAGAGAACAGACTATGTGTACCACTGGCACAGGACAGATGAAGTGCATAAGTGGCACATGACAGACTAAATGTACCAGTGTCACAGGACAGACTAAGTGTACCAATGGCACAGAACAGACTAAGTGCATCACTGGCATGGACAGACTAAGTGTACCACCAGCACAGGGCAGACTAAGTGCATCACTAGCACAGGATAGACTAAGTGCACCATAGGCACAGGACAGACTAAGTGTACCACTGGCAATGGACTGACAAAGTGCACCAGTGGCACTGTACAGACTAAGTGTATCACTGGCACAGGACAGGCTACATTCACCACTGTCACAGGACAGACTAAGTGTACCACTGGCACAGGACAGACTAAGAGCATCAGTGGCACATGACAGAATAAGTGTACCATTAGCACAAGAGAGTCTAAGTGTAACCACTGGCACAGGACAGAATATGTGTACAACTAGCAAAGGACAGACTAAGTGCACCACTGGCACAAGACAGACTAAGTATACTATTGGCACAGAATAGACTAAGTGCACCAGTGGCATAGGACAGACTAAGTGCACCACTGACAAAGCACACATTAAGTGCACCACTGGCACAGGACAGACTAAGTGTATGAATGGCACAGGACAGACTATGTGTACCACTGGCACAGGACAGACTAAGTGCAGTACTGGCACAGGACAGACTAAAGATTTCTTACAGGTCCAGCCCCCTAAGTTCAGCAGGCATTTTCCCTCCAAGCACTGGTCCTTTTCTGCTCCAAGTAAACAGGCCCAGCCTAGGGCCCGTGGGAACAAACCCCCCAGACAGCAGCCCCAAGGAAAGCGGAGATCTAAGCAGTGGACTACCTCCACTTCAAAACCAGGGAGTTCTAAGCCACCTGCAAGAACTCACAATAACTCACCTCCTCCCGACCCCCCCTCTGCCCACCTTCACTTACCCCTAGGAGGAAAACTCTCCTTTTACTCAAGCACTTGGGCCACCATTACAAAGGACCAATGGGTTCTGAATATTGTGTCTCAGGGATACAAATTATCCTTCTACACTCTTCCAACCCCAAAAGGGTTCCCAGATATACTGCTAAATCAGTGGGCTCAAAAGCAAATCCATTCCCTGCTTTCTTTGAGGGCAGTAGAGCATGTTCCTGCAGAACAGATAGGCCAAGGCTTCCAGTCCAGACTTTTTCAAGTGCCTAGAAAAGAGGGTACCTGGTGCCCCATCCCCGATCTATCCATTCTAAACACCTTCCTGGTGATCCCAAAATTCAAAATGCTCACACTCCAGCAACTGCTACCCATGCTCTCCAAGGACGCTTGGCTAGCCACTCTGGATCTAAAAGAGGCCTACCTCCACATTCCTGTCAGGGAATCATGCAGAAAATATCTCTGCTTCAGGGCAGGATCTCAACACTTTCAGTTCCCTGCACTTCCCTTTGGCTTATCTACTGTTCCCAGAGTCTTCACAAAATGCCTGGCTCCAGCCATTGCCTTTTGCAGACAAAGAAATATTCAAATTTACCTCTACTTAGATGACTGCCTTATTCAGGCAGACAACCAGGAAAAGCTGCTCAAACACCTGCCCTTTGTAAAGAATCTGCTAACCTCCCTAGGTTACACAGTCAACATAAAGAAATCAATGCAGGTGCCCACCCAAAGGATAATCTTCCTGGGAGCAAGTCTGGACACAGCATCCCAGATGGCATACCTTACACCAGAGAAACAAATTTTCCTGTCTACTTACTTCTCTCAACTAGCCACCAGACCCCAGCTTTCTGCAAGGAAAATCCAGCAAGCTCTGGGGTTCATGACATCTTCCATACTCCTCATTCCATATGCCAGACTGCATATGAGGAAACCTCAGTGGTACCTAAAGAGCCTTTGGTGTCAACACTCTCAAGACCTGGAAGCACTTCTACCTTTATTCCCTTTCCTCAGAAAGGAATTTCTTTGGTGGGCAACAGCATGCTCACACAACAATAGATTGCCCTTCTCCCCACTCCCTGCTGCCCAGACCCTCACCACAGATGCATCAGACTACACTTGGGGTGCACACCTGGACAGCACGTGCATACAGGACCAGCGGAGCCCACAACAAATCCCCCTGCACGTCACTCAAAAAGAGATAGTGGCTGTGCAGCACGCCTTGATAGCTTTCAAACCTGTTCTCTCTCCAGGGGTTCTCCTGATCAAAACAGACACCACCACGGTGATGTGGTACATCAACAAGCAGGGAGGGACTCACTCTTACCCTCTGTGCAGGTTGGCCATGACACTTTGACTCACAGCCTCTTCCATGCAAATTCATCTGTTATCACAATACCAACCAGGCTCACTCAACTCCCTGGCAGACCAATTAAGCAGAAACCATTTGGACCAACATGAGTGGCAGCTCAACTGAAGTACCTTTTTCCTAATAACTCAGAAATGGGGAACCCTGAAGGTCAACCTCTTTGCCTCCCACACCAACCATCAGCTCAGCAAATTCTGCACCAAAGAGCATCACTGCATGGCTTGGAAAGTGGATGCCCTGTCCTTCCCCTGGGTAAACCTCTCAGTCTATGCCTTTCCTCCCCTACCTCTCATTCCCAGGGCACTGCTCAAAATAAGGGAGGAAAAAACAAGGACCATTCTTATAGCTTCAGACTGGCCCTAACAGCACTGGTACCCCTTGGTGTGCAGTCTGTCCCCACTGCTTCCGAGGCAGCTTCCAAACCTCATAACCCAGAGGGAAGGGGAATTCATACATCCCCTATTGCAGACACTCGGTTTGGCATCTTGGCTTATTCCCTAAACCCGAACCAATTTGCCATCCTCGGTAAACAGGTTCTGGATGTTATCCATGAGGCCAAATGCCCTAGCACCAGAAAGTCTTATGCAGATAAATGGAAAAGGTTCTGCAGATGAATCCAGGCTAAGGGGGCCAATACAGCACAGCCCTCCATCCCCCTCATCCTGGATTACTTAGCTTACCTACTACACAGTGGTCTCTCTTTCTCCTCTATAAAAATTCATGCCTCTGCTATTTCTGCTCATTTTTCCACTGAGCAGCTCCTTTTCTCACACCCTTTGATCAAACAGTTCCTCAGAGGCATTAGCAACTTGAGGCCTCCCGAAGGGCACCAACACCAGCTTGAGACCTTAACTTTGTCTTGGAAAAGCTCAGCCTGCCTCCTTTTGAACCAGCTTCTTCTGCAGAGCTAAAATTTCTCTCCTGGAAGACAGCCTTCCTTCTGGCCATCACTTCAGCCAGAAGAGTATCTCAACTGCAAGCACTCATGGCTGTGGAACCCTTCATCATCTTCCATGCAGACCTGGTATCCCTCAGAACTAACCCATCCTTCATGCCCAAGATGATGTCCAGTGTGGCTCTCAACCAATCCATTCATTTGCCCACCTTCTTTCCTAATCCCCAGGACAAGGGGGGAAGGATTCTTCACTCTCTAGATGTGCACAGACAGCTCAGATAGTATCTGGACAAGACTAAACCCTTCAGAAAGTCTGATCAATTGCTGGTTAGCTTTGCTACAGGCCAGAAGGCAAAGCCATCTCCAAGCAAACCATTTCCAAATGGGTAGCACACTGCATCCATTTCTGCAACAAACAGCATGGTAAGTCTCCCCCAAGGGGGTCAGGACACACTCTACCAGAGCAGCCTCCTCCTCTGCAGCTTTCCTCAGAGGAGTCACCACCAGGGACATCCTGGAGGCTGCCACCTGGACATCTGTTCACACTTTTACTAAGCATTACCACCTGCCTCTCTTCTCCATATCCATGGCAGGGTTTGCCTCTGTAGTCTTTCAGGGCACCCTAGCCAGCCCCTAGCTTTCGTTGACTGCCTCCACCCATTTCCTCAGCTTTGGGAATCTACCCAAATGTGATGACTCTAAAAGTGAAACACGAAGAGCATAGTACAGTTGTGTACACTTGCCATAAATGTAGATGTTCGAGTGTATTCATTGTTGCAGTCCTGGTTTCCCTCCCTCCATCCCCCTTTTTTCTCCTTCTCTTTTTGTTACCATTCTTCCTTGTTGTTCTCCTTTTCCTTACAAGGGACATATTGGTATTTCTTTTCCACTGGTGGGGTTCTTCCACCAGAACCTGACCTTCTACTTTGAGGGCGCCTGGCAGGTTAGGGCAAGAAAAAATTATGTAATGACGTTGACTGCCTTACTTTATACCACTGACGACCTGACGTCAGTCCTCAAATGACAGCAACCGACGCAGAAATACTAAGTCTCTGGTGTTCGGGCCGGCCAAGGCCTACCCTGGCAGGGATAACCTAAATGTGATGACTGCAACAGTGAATACACTCGAATATCTATGTTTATGGTAAGTATACACAACAGTACATTTTCTGCTTAGCATTAAATATTTTAATACCTTTCCTTGTGGCTGGTCCTTTAGAGAATACTTTTAACATCTTGAGAGTACTTTTGCTTGTTTTAATGATACTGTGGCTGCTCCGGAAAGCCTTGCTGCTTTGGTCACACCCTACTATTTGTATTAGTATTCATTTTTACACAGTATAATTAGGTACTGTTTGTAAGAGCCTTACGGTAGCCGACTGGTGGCAGCGTGATTACCTCAGAGTCTGGGCAGAAAGGGGCACAGGTAGTAAATCTGCACCAGCTTTTCCCAGGTGTGTGTGTGTGTGTGTGTGTGTGTGTGTGTGTGTGTGTGTGTGTGTGTGTGCGTGTGTGTGCGTGTGTGTGCGTGTGTGTGTGTGTGTGTGTGTGTGTGTGTGTGTGTGTGTAACTCAAATATCCAAGTGTATGTCAGCTACTGGGAACAGGGACACAGAGCTCCAACATGGTCAGTGTGAAGTTGTGTGTGGGCCTGGAGAGAGAGAGAGTCCAGCCCCATGTCTGGAGCGTACTCCCTGTGTGCTGTTAAGGAAAATTGTGCTTAGTGCAGGGAGCTTTCTTGGATGGCGTAAGCTATGGCACCTTGCTGGCTAGGCTTACATAGGCCCTTGGGCCGATAGCCTAGTACCTACCTATGAACCTATGAACCTATAAGTGCATCTCTGGCACAGGACAGACTACCTGTACCACAGGTACAGGACACACTAAGTGCAACACTGGAAGAGGAGAGATTAAGTGCACCACTGGCATAGGACAGACTATGTGTACCACTGGGACAGGACACACTAAGTGTACTACTGGCACAGGACAGACTAAGTGCACAACTGGCACAGGAGAGACTAAATGTACCACTGTTACAGGACAGACCATGTGTAATACTGGCACAGGACAGACTATGTGTACCACTGGAGCAGGACAGACTAAGTGCATCACTGGCACAGGACAGACTAAGTGTATCACTGGCAAAGGACAGACTATGTGTACCACTGGCACAGGACACACTAACTGTACCACTGACATAGGGCAGGCTAAGTGCACCACTGGCACAAGACAAACTAAATGTACCAGTGGCACAGGACAGACTAAGTGCACCACTGACACAAGACAGACTAAGTGCACCACAGGCACAGGACAGAATAAGTACATCACTGGCATAGGACAGACTAAGTGTACCAGTGGAACAGGACAGATGTACCACTGGCACAGGACACACTATGTGTGCCACTGGCACAGGACAGATTAAGTGCACAACTAGCACAGGACAGACTAAATGTAAAAGTGACATAAGACAGACACATTGCACCACTGGCAGAGGACAAATTAAATGCATCACTGGCACAGGACAGAGTGTACCACTGGCACAGGACAGACTAAGTGCACAACTGCCACAGGACAGACTAAATGTACCAGTGGCATGTGACAGACTAAGTGTACTGCTGGCACAGGACAGACTAAGTGCACCACTGGCACAGGACAAATTAAGTGCATCACTGGCCGAGGACAGACTAAGTGGACTACTGGCACAGAACAGACTATGTGTACCACTGTCATAGGACAGACTAAGTGTACCACTGGTACAGGACAGACTAAGTTCACCAGTGGCACAGGGCAGACTATGTGGATCACTGGAATAAGACAGACTACGCATACCACTGGCCCAAAGCAGATTAAGTGTACCACTGGCAAAGGACACACTAAAAGCACCACTGGCACAGGACAGACTAGGTGTACCATTGGCACAGGACAGACTAACTGCACAAGTGGCACAAGACAAACTAAATGCACCTTTGGCTCAGGACAGACTAAGTGCATTACTGGAACAGGATAGAATAATTGTACCACTGGCCCAGGACAGATGACGTGCACCACAGGCACAGGACAGACTAAGTGCACCATGGGCAAAGGATAGATGAAGTGCACACCTGGTACAGGACTGACTATGTATACCACTGGCACAGGACAGACTACGTGTACCACTGGCATAGAACAGACTAAGTGCACCACTGGCACAGGACAGATTAAGTGCACCACTGGCACAGGTCAGACTAAGTCTACCACTAGTCCAAAACAGACTAAGTGCATCATTGGCACAGGACAGGCTAAGTGTATATAATGGCAGAGAGCAGACTATGTGTACCACTGACACAAGACAGATGAAGTGCACAAGTGGCACATGACAGACTAAATTTACCAGTGTCATAGGACAGACTAAGTGTACCACTGGCACTGGGCAGACTAAGTGCACCACTGGCATAGGATAGACTTAATGCACCTGTGGCACTGGACAGACTAAGTGTACCACTGGCACAGGACAAACTTAGTGCAACACTGGTACAAGACAGACTAAGTGTACCACTGGCACAGGACAGACAAAATACATCAAGGTCACAGGACAGATGAAGTGCACCACTGTCACAAGACAGACTGTGTGTACCACTGGAACAGGACAGATGAAGTGCACCACTGGCACAGGACAGACAAAGTGCACCACTGGAACAGGAAAGATGAAGTGCACCACTGGCACAGGACTGACTACATGTACCACTGGCATAGGACTGACTATGTGTACCTCTGGCACAGGATAGACTACATGTACCAATGGCACAGGACAGACTAAGTGTATCACTGGCATTGGACAGACTACATATACCACTGGCACAGGACACACTAAGTATACCACTGGCACAGGACAGTTGACATGCACAAGTGGCATGACAAACTAAATGTACCTGTGGCACATGATAGACTACATGTACCAATGGCACAGTACATACTAAGTGTATCACTGGCACAGGACAGAGCAAGTGCACCACTGCCATAGGACAGGCTATGTGTACCACTGGTAAAGGACAGACTAAGTGCACCACTGGCACAGGACAGACTAAGTACATCACTGGCATAGGACAGACTAAGTGCACCACTGGCACAGGACAGACTAAATTTAACAGTGGCTTAAGGCAGACAAAGTGCCACTGACACAGGGCAGATTAAGTGCACAACTGGCACAGGACAGACTAAGTGCACTGCTGGCACAGGACAGACTAAGTGCACCACTGGCACAGGACAAATTAAGCTCATCACTGGCCGAGGACAGACTAAGTGCACTACTGGCACAGGACAGACTAAGTGTACCACTGTCATAGGACAGACTAAGTGTACCACTGGTACAAGACAGACTAAGTGCACCACTGGAACAGGGCAGACTATGTGCATCACTGGAATATGACCGACTAAGTGCACCACTGGTGCAGGCCACACTAAGTGCACCACTGGCACAGGACAGACTAAGTGTACCACTGGCACAGGACAGACTATGTGTACCACTGGCACAGGACCAACTAAGTGTATAACTGGCAGAGAACAGACTATGTGTACCACTAGCACAGGACACACTAAGTATACCACTGACACAGGACAGATGAAGTGCACAAGTGGCATATGACAGACTAAATATACTAGTGTCACAGGACAGACTAGGTGTACCACTGGCACAGGACAGACTAAATGCACCACTGGCAAGGACAGATTAAGTGTACCACCAGCACCAGACAGACTAAGTGCACCACTGGCACAGGACAGACTAAGTGCACCACTGGCACAGGACAGACTAAATGCACCAATGGCACTGGACAGACTAAGTGTACCACTGGCAAAGGACAGACTAAGTGCACCACTGGCATAGGACAGACTAAGTGTACCACTGGCACAGGATAGACAAAATACAGCAAGATCACAGGACAGATGAAGTGCACCCTGGCACAGAGCAGACTGTTTGTACCACTGGAACAAGGCAGATGAACTGCACCACTGGCACAGGACAGATGAAGTGCACCACTGGCACAGGAAAGATGAAGTGCACCACTGGCACAGGACTGACTACATGTACCACTGGCACAGGACAGACTATGTGTACCACAGGCATAGGACTGGCTATGTGTACCACTGGCACAGAATAGACTATGTGTACCACTGGCACAGGACAGACTACGTGCAGCACTGGCACAGGACAGACTAAGTGTACCACTGACACAGGACAGATGAAATACACCATGGATATAGGACAGATGAAATGCATCACTGGCACAGGACAGACTATGTGTACCATTGGAACAGGACAGATGATGTACAACACTGGCACATGACTGACTACATGTACCACTGGCATAGGACATACTACATGTAGCACAGGCATAGGACTGACTATGTGCACCACTGGCATAGGACAGACTATGTGCACCACTGGCGCAGGACACACTAAGTGAATAACTGGCACAGGACAAACTAAATGTACCAATGGCACAGGACAGACTAAGTGCACCACTAGCACAGGACAGACTAGGTGCACCACTGGCACAGGACAGAGTAAGTGCACCACTGGCACAGGACAGACTAAGTGTACCAGTGGCACACAATAGATGAAGTGTACCACTGACACAGGAAAGATGAAGTACACCAGTGACACAGGACTGAATATGAGTACCACTGGCACAGGACAGACAAAGTGCAACACTGGAACAGGACAGATAAAGTGCACCACTGGCACAGGACAGACTAAGTGGACTACCGGTACAGGACAGACTAAGTGCACAACTGTCATAGGACAGACAAAATGTACCAGTGGTATAGGACAGACTAAGTGCACCACTGGCACAGGACAAATTAAGTGCATCACTGGCACATGACAGACTAAGTGTACCACTGGCACAGGACAGACTAAGTGCACAACTGATATAGGACAGACTAAATGTACCAGTGGTATTGGACAGACTAAGTGCGCTGCTGGCACAGGACAGACTAAGTGCAACACTGGCACAGTTCAAATTAAGTGCATCACTGGCAGAAGACAGACTAAGTGTACTACTGGCACAGGACAGACTATGTGTACCATTGTCATAGGACAGACTAAGTATACCACTGGTACAGGACAGACTAAGTGCACCACTGGCACATGGCAGACTAAGTGGATCACTGGCATATGACAGACTAAGTTTACCACTGGTGCAGACCAGACTAAGTGCTCCACTGGCACAGAGCAGACTAAGTGCACCAGTGGCACAGGACAGACTAAGTGCACCAATGGCACAGGACAGACTAAGTGTACCACTGGCACAGGACAGATTACATGTACCACTGGCACAGGACAGTCTAAGTGCACCACTGGCACAGGACAGACCTTAAGTGTACCACTGCTACAGGATGGATGACGTGTATCACTGGCACATGGCAGACTACAATGGAGATGGTTGCAATAATGTAAAGTAACCCTTGTTTTTCTTCCTTCTTCATACATTATTTAAATTTGTGGAAAGTGGACTCTCTGCATACAACAGAGTTCTCCAGATTCTCAGTAAGCAACAAAGTGACTGATTGATGGAGCTTAACAACAGGGCTCAAAACAATATTTCATAAATTCTTATAAGGCAGGCTATTTCTTTTGGTACTATGTTGCATCTTTACCAACTGCTGCTTCCAGATGTCTGTACTTGATCTACATATTTCATTTTCTGAGTGATCAGATTACCCTCTAACCCAGACACCAGCTTAAGACCTAGCTGACAGATACATTATCCATCATAGGTTCATAGGTTCATAGGTATATACTAAACTAATGACCAGTACAGCTTTTATAAGCCAAGTCAGGCAATCCAATCCAAATGTGTCCCTCTGTACCACAAGTGTTTATTAGGAGGTGATATATTAGGACGTTTCTAAAGGTTATGTGTGGGGATATGTTAATTTGGGTACTAGTGTCTGCACCTGTCTATCAGAGACTTGGGGGCCAGGCCTGGGACAAATTTCTAATTTCTCATTGATCGGGCAAGGTTACACTTAAATAGGATTAGGGACTGACTCTGCTTCATATGGGTGAGGAGCCTGTTCCAGAGCATGGGGATACTCTGAGACATATATATTTGTCTCACCAACATTTGTTATTTATGTCAAGAGCAAAATTTAAATCCTTGGATCTAGTACATCTGATGCTTAAGGCAATCATATAGGACAATGTATTTATACTCTGGATTTCCCTGGTAAGGAGCCTTTGTGGGCATTCCAGCTGTTGCATATGTCTGGTCAGGTACATGTCAAAGGGGGCATTATACTCAATGACAGGTCTGATAAGGGCCAAATTAAGTGGCACTATGTCTTCCTTGGACTGAGATGCCATTCCATTACTTATAAGTTGGATGACATAGAATCATTTTCTTACTACTTGGCCACATGTTGGACAAAGGCCAGATTTGGCAGATGGAGAGGTGATTGAAGTGTCTTGGTGTAATCTCATCCACACTGACACTCAAGGCTTTTTAATATGTTCTAACAAAACCCAAGGAGGGAGAAAATTAATTGTGTGTGGCATGCAGATACATATACTTCAATTCATGCAATGCAAAGATGTTTGCCTCCTCATTTATTACATACATGCAATGCAGTATATAAGGTGTCCACCAGTGAGTGACACAGCTACAGCAATCTCAGCTCCCTCCCATCCCCAAAATAGATGATATGGTTCTTGTCTGGTCAAGCTTTCCCTTCTTTATCAGCTAACTTACTTCCAAGGTCACTTAGTTATTCCATATCAGCAGTGCTACACACGGATGTCACTCATTTGTGCAATGGGCCAATAACCCGCCACTTTCATGTTGAATCATATTGAAATTGAACTTCATAAAGGAGATTATCTCCTTTACTTTAGTTTAGGCATTTTTAGTTCCTGATTTCTGATACAGTGTGCAACATGGTAGAATACCCTGGATGAATACAGAGTCCTAAAAGTACCCTGCACCGACACTGTAACAAGCCTAGCTTACTGACACTGTCCCCTGAGTGATTACTCAGTAGGTACTTGTGCTTTCCACTTCTAGTATGAAGAACAAACATTGACTGCTTGATTTGTAACATCATAGATTAACAAGTAGTGCCCATACTCAGGTTTGAACCAAGACTGGTTGTTATTCATGTGGGCACCCTGCCCTTAGGTCAGAATGCTAACTCCCTTCAGCGCCTTAACAGTTAACCATTACTAAGTTGTGTTTTAAAGACAAATTACCTATTAGGCTTAAAAATGGCATTCCTTTTTACATACTGCCCATTATATCCCTGAAAAATAGTCTTCTAATGCATGTGTTTACTTAAGTTATTAGGGCAAAGAAATAAACAGCACTCTCTGATTATGTTTTGAAGCATTTTAATTGCATTATTATATAAAAGTGATGTGAATCATTTAAAAGCCTAGGGGCCGGATTCTCGAAGGCTTGCAAGGAGTCTTAGAGTAGAGTAAGACTCCATGCAGCCAACATGTCCGCCGAACGATCCAGGAACAGCCGGTAGGGGCGTGCAACAGAGATCTCTAAACTAGTCCAGGTGAAAGCTATGCAAATGAGGTAAATTTGCGATCCAGGAAACCCGAACCTGTCCAAGTAGGAGTAGTGTTACTTTCAGAAACATACTCAGTTGATAACTGAGTACGGTTCTGCAAATAGCAAAGCAGAGCCATGTCAGCTGGAAATAAAGCATGCATGTACAGGAGGAAGCATGCCAATGGCCACAAATATGGCCATTGGCAACGGGAAGGGATGCAAATTAAAAATAAAATAACTTTTTTTTTATCCCGATCTCCGGGGTTTAACCGTGGGGCAGCGCTGCGCAAACGCGCTGTGCCCTAACAAGCAGAAAATTAATAATTAAGATCCACAAATGTAGATTTTATAGCTAAAAAGAATTTGCAATGCAAGGGAATGGCAGGCTGAAGACAACATGGCCACCGAGTAGAGGTTGCTAAGGGGGGAAGCTCAGTCTAAGAGATGTAACTAAGCATTAGTAGGCAATCCTATGCAAATGAGAGTTAGGATAGTGAATCGCAAGTTTACATAGCAAATAAGCATAGTCAGTGGAGTGTAGGAGTAGGATAAGGGGAGTGACAGAGTAGAAGATAGGTGACATCACGAGGGGGGTATGTATGAAAGGAGTGAAGCTCATTGGAGCAGAGTGTCATGTGTCAGCTTACATTCACATAATAGTGAAAGAGGTGTGTCAACAGGTAGGCCAGGTAAAGTCAAGAAATCAAAGGTGTATGCCGTGGATAACACCAACTTTCTTGCTGAGCGTGCATGCGCACGTGTGTGCGCCAGTAAACCCGAGTAAGACAGTGTGCGCGCGTGTAACTGTGTGTGCATGCGTGTAGGCTTGAGTTAGCATATGTAAGGCTGTGTAAACAGTTGTAAGTGCGTTTGCACCGGTGTGCGCGCGTTTTAAGAAGAATAAGCAAGCTTTAGTCCATGTAAGCATGTGTGTGCATGTGTTAGCTGCTGTGCACATGTTTGCGCTTGTGTGCACGGTGCTCCCCCCCCCGAGAAAACAGAAAGGAAAAAGGAAGCACACCAAATAGTGGAAGTTATCAGGGAGTACTAGCAGAGCTAGCAGGTGAAAACAATCAGAACAGGCAATTACCCAGGCAGAACACTAGCCCAGCCCAGCACTTAAAACTCTGCAAACAACAGTCCATTATGTTTCTCTGAAGAGACACTGCAACACTGCAGTAAGCTAATATAAGTGAAAACTGAAAAAGCTTCACTGAGACAAAAAATGTTAGGGGCTGCCATTGCTGTTATAAGGCGACATATGCAACATGCTGAGTGTGGTGATAATGCAAATGCTGCTGGACAACCCACAGTGAGGAGATGGAGAAGAGTGTACAGGCCCAGGGTTACCTACCAGGGGCTACATGAGTTGGAGATAGTAGAGCATATAGAGTGGACAGAGACCTCTTGCAGCAAATTGTTGAGCTGTGCAGGCCACGCCTCACACACAGAACCAACAGAGGGGAACCCATCCCAGTGGAAACTAAGGTATGTGTTGACCTAAGAATATTAGCAACAGGTACCTTCCAGAGACCAACTGGTGATATGATGGGGATATCACAGGCATCAGCATCCAGGGTACTGCACCAGTTCCTGGACGCCATGTCAGCACATGTCGGTGATCATGTATATTTCCCCATTTCCCATGAGGTATTGGCTAGCAATATGCATCTCTTCCAGCAAATAGCAGAATACCCCGCGGTAGTGGGTGCAATAGACTGCAAGCACATACACATCAAAGCACCAGCCGGTGAGCGGGGTAGGGTCTACTTCAACCGCAAGGGCTTCTCCTCCATCAACTGCCAGGTCATGTGTGATGCCCAGGGCATAATAATGAATGTGTGTGCTGGCTGCCCTGGAAGCTACCATGATTCCCATATCTGGCATCTGATGCAGCTGTACCAGACATTTGCCATTGGGGACATCCCACATGGTCACCTAGTGGGGGATGCTGGCTATGCACTGGAGCTGTGGCTGATGACACCCATCAGAAATGCACACACACCTGAACAGGAATGCCATAATGAGGCACACGCACAAACACAAAATGTAATCGAGCGTGTGTTTGGGCTGCTTAAGTCACGATTCCGGTGCCTGGACACATCTGGCGGAGCCTTGCAGTACTCACCAACTGCATGTACCCAAATTGTCATGGTATGTGCTATGCTACATAATATGATCCTGCGAAAACAGCTGCAGCAGGACCAGCATAGGCCTGGGCCAAACAGCCCCCCACCATTGCCAAGGCCATCACAGGCAGAGCGTGACTCGGAGGAGGAACAACCTGAGCCTGCCCAAGTAGGCAGAAGGAGGTGTGCCCAGTATGCTTTGGCCTTGGCAAAGAGGCAACGCATAGCACATACACTGGTAAAGTAGGAACTCTGGAAATTATACCTTTCTCTGACCCGCACATATAGTAAAAGGGATGCCTACATTGACACTACCTGCTTTCAAACATGTATAGGGAGTGTAGTACGTGCATCCGACATAGGCAGCCCTGCATCAACACCTGAGGCATGATTGCCATGAGTTAAGCAATATAAAGCAGTGCTAAACAGCATTTACCATCATGACGTATATGTAAACAAAATCGCACACACCAACTACTACAAATGTGGTCAATGTAGAGTAATATTGGCCAATGTCCAGCAATGATGGTTAATATTGAGCAATGTTGGACAAGCTGGGTCTAGGTAGTGCATAGCTGAACAAAAGCCAACATGCTCATATTTGCTCTACTGGCCCCTAAGCAGTCTGGTCTGCTCAGTATGAAAATATAAGCGGCGATGGGCCTCAAACCCAGGATACTGTGCACTATAGTCATAGTACTGAACCTCTAAACTGTAACAGCATTACAGTGGTTAGTCTGTATGAAGAAATGTCGATAAGTCTATGCAAAGTATTTCATGGAAACCCTGCAGGCACAGCATAATCCCTGTCGAGTTATGACACAAAGGTGAGTCCTGCAGTAAGAATAGAACCTGACTTTCAACACACACAGTACAAATGTTAATATTGGACATGTAGACATACATCAACAAATGTAGTGGACCTCAGACAGCAACATACTGAAAGGTCACACTGGGCATGCTCACACACTTGAATACATGAGACAAATGTCAGGCAACAGAACACTGACAGTCTGAACTGGGCATGCTCACACACTTAGGCCATGTTGGAATACAGCATTGGGCCACACATAGCAGGCAGTTGCATGTGTTAACCCAGGAACCTCTCACTACCCAGCAATCTGCCCTGTGCACACACTGATATGACAACAGACACGTAAATAATATAATGGAACCCTGCAAATATGTTCTGCAGATACCTAAGTGGTTCATAGAAAGTGTGAAAGCAAAGATGATAAAAACCTGCAAACAGTATCAGCAATAAACATTGTGCATCATGAAAATTATCATAGGTTCAGTGGTTGATACTAGGCTATCTGCCCTAGGGCATATACAAGCATAGCCAGAGTGTGTTTGGCTTCTGCAACCCAGTCTAATCAGAACCCTGTGCCTCTGAATAGTAGGCCACACAAGATAGCCCATTCATGTTGAGTGTATTGTGCCTCTGTCTAGCAGGGACCCAGAAGATATCCCATGGGTAAACATGTGATCACCCATCCATATGTCAAGATGTCACCTGTAGGTGGTCAGTGGGTGGCTCTGCCTATGCAAAACCAGGACTACACTCCGGAGTGAGTGGAGGCTTTCTGATAATAATCTGTCTCCCCAGCATGTCCTTTGAACATCAGTGCTGAGGTATATGTCCCTGGAGTGTGTAGCTCCAAGAGAGTCAGATATCCTGAGGTGGAGCATGCCCAGTAAGTCTGGGTCAGATATTGCCTGCAACTACAGGCACACAACACATCCGTGTAGGTGGTAAGTGACTGAGTATAACTGGAGTTACTGTATCGGAACTGTGCAGGGCATCTGTGTGAGTCCCTACATCTACTCGATGAGTAACATTTGTGGCCATTACAGTTGCTGCAGGTGTCAGGTAAGGTACATCCCAAATGTGGCATAGTAACCAAGCATGGTCATGAAGAGTATAGGGGCACAATGACCACACGTGATCAACATGTGAAACCGTGTGGGATATGGTGGGCTATGTAGATGTACTGTCTAACCACTATGGCAATAGGATTGTCAAAGGCGAGAGTACAAACAGGTTGTCTCCCCAAAACCGTAACAACCACTACTGTATGTAATGGATTACAATTTATGTGGTAATGTGTGGGCATTTTGTCATCCTCAAAGGGGATGATTATGCAACTAATGGCATGTAGCTATGGGCCATGGCTCAGGCACCATTCATCCTATCTCTGTGAGACCCTGTATGAGTATGCATGTGCCAGCAGGAGAGCTGATTATGGCACCCAGTTTGCAGTCATCTGCGAGCATGGGCAGCCATAACCTTCCTGTGATAGCCTGTACATCACACAAATATATACTGAACAAGAGAGGTCCCAGGACTGAGCCTTGTGGGATGCCATGTGTAATTGGTGTATAGTCAGACATGGCACCTGCAACACTGAGCATGTGGGTGCTATCCCTGATCCAGGTAGCAATCCATCGTGTCAGATATGTGTCGATATTGATGCTGGGGAGCCTATGCATAATGGCCGAGTGGGGTATTGTGTTGAAGGGTTGTGCAAGGTCCAGGCAGGCTGTGTGGACAACCTTCCCAACACTGATGGACCTGGTAACTGTTGAAAGAATATGAACAGGTCCAACAGGCAAGATCTGCCCACAACAATGCTGTAATGTGTAGGACCCAGTGTCTGTAGGTTTCCCATGTCTATGTGAGTGTTATGTCTGTCATGAAGGCTGTGTACGACACAGGCTGGGACACCGGCTGGTCCCATTGATGCTGTGTTGTCTGCTGTGGGGAGGGCAGCACTCACCTGTTTACTCATGATGTCTGGGAGGTTACACTCTGTTGGTATGGACAGTTCCACCTTAGGGGGGATGTGGGGGACACATCTGCACTGAACCTGTTTGCCGGGATGATGGCAATGTCAGTGGGTTCAGGGTATGTTTAGTCAGTATGCAGTAACACACAGCATATCAGTGAGTGTCCAGCCAGGTACCTGAATTGACTGAAGAAGGCCTTGTGAGTGTCTGACGTGTCTGGTGCAATAGTCCATTAGAAGCGTGCCTGACATAATTACCCAAGTGATTGTAGCTGTCTGCTAGTACAGATCACAGATGCCTTCCTGTCAGGGATTGTGCTCTATCATGTAGTAGCTCCCTCCATTTGTTGTAAAGCGTATGAATGGCTGGGGTCTACCACACAGATCCACTGCCATTGCAGGAATGAGTCCAGTTGTTATTTTGGATGTAACAATCCATGCGGTCCACTAGGTGTCCATAGAATGTGTATGTAAAGGATACAGCAGTCTGAGCCATACTTACCACTGACCCAGGGTCTCTGAAGGATACAACCGTGGTTTGGAGGAGTGTGACGTTTTCCTATGGGAGGTTCACCAACATTACCCAGGAAGGGTGTGGGGACGGGATATGGATGTACAGTGAGAGAAAGTATGTTCTGCCCTTAGCAATGAGGGGTATATCGCAGGTGTGGAACATAGAGTCCCCATGTCGGTGATGATCATGTCCAATATGTTGTCCCCTCGTGTGGGTGTGGTGACCGGTTGTGCCATAGTATATGAGTGTAGAAATAGTAGCAACTGTTGGTCGAGGGTGTTGTGGCCTGAGTACTATCCACAGTCAATGTGTGGGTATTTGACATCACCCAATACAATGGTGTTTGGGGAGATCTTCATATTGTCCAATGTTCCCAGGAAAGCTGAATGGGGTTGCTGAGTTGGGGAGTGTGGTCTGTAGCAGGCAACAAACCAAACGGCCGATTTGCACAATGTTAGGTGCATATGTATGGTCTGTGATGCTTTGTGCAGTGCTACCAACCCGGAGGTATGTGTATCTGTGATGTATATGGATATACCCTCTATTTGTGTTGGCCATTCTGAGTTATGTGGTCTGAAAGCATGGTATGAAATACAACCTGGTAGTGCTGGTGTGCATGTGGGAGACTGAACCATGTGCCTGTTAGTGCACAGATATTGCTATACTCCATACTGAGGAGATTCCTGAGTGAGCACAATTTGAGGGTAATACATCTGGTGTTGAGCAGCATTACCCTCAGTGTCGTGTACTTTGTATTGTCTATGGAGGTGGTTCTGTCCTTTGAGCCCCGCTTAAATAAGGCACTATGGTGGCAGCAAGTGCCCTAGCCAGTATGCAAAGGTCCAAAGGTGACAGGTGCAAGCTGTCCATGGGGAAGCTACGTGGCATGTCGATCATGTCACCCCAGGGTGACAGACACTGTATCCCCTTTGAATAACACCAATATGTTAGCCAACTGTTAAATGTGATCAGTGTGTTGGTATACTGTGACATCATACTTGGTGAGTGTAAGATGCTAGACAAGGTCAGGGTAATACTGGGCTGGGCTAGATGATCACAGAGTTCCTCTATTTTTCATGTCATGTGGTCCAGGGAGGAACGTCTGAGGTTGTACACACCAGCTTGGACAATGATGGAGCCAGTCCTGGACTTGCTTTGGAGTGACCTGAGTGCATGTGTTATGTGGCGGATCCTGGCACCTGAGAGACAGCTCAAAGTGACTATTCCCTTGTTTGGCCTGGTGAGTGGGACGACAGTGTGTTTGACAGTAAGTGTCATCTATAACAAGTGCATCAGGTGTGTTGTTTAGCCCAAAGGGCAGTGACTGTGTGGCACACTGACATTGTGAACTGTGTGATATGTGGGCATTGTAGTGGGGTAGCAGTTGTATGTGTGTCTGCTGTAGAGGTCTCTGCTGCTTACTCAAAGAGAGTGTATGGACAGCCTCCGAATATGTGTATGTGTGATAATGTGGTTTGTGTGCTGTCACTATCGGTGTATGTGAGACTGATATGTGGTGTGTGTGGTCACCCACACCACCTGATAGACTATGCCAGTCATGGGTCGAGAGAGCTCAGCATCCTGTATGTCAATATTGTTACATCTCCCACATATATGTGAGTGTGATGTGAGGAGGAGAGGGTTGTCTGTGTACATGAGGCAGATGTGACATTGTGTCATAACCACAATATTCACTTGCTGGACTGGAGAGTACACATTAAACCAACCCCTGGACATGCCAGTGTATTATGATGACATACTCTGTAGCCTGAGCACAAAGGATCAGTAGGGTGTTAAGTGTGTAAAAGAGTATAACCGGGATTAGTGCTCAGGTTTGTTGGTGTTTTGTAAAGAGTAGCTGAGAAGGAGTCCAGACTGAGAATCATGACATGTCCTTCAGCTATGTAATAAATAATAATGTACATGCATATATGTGCTGAGTCAGGGACAACTGAACCTTACTGACATTGTCAGCATCCTATCAGACAGGCCCATGTATACATACCCACCTCCCACAGATGATAGTCCCTGACATCATACCAGGAGATATCACGTGTAGAATGGCTGAACAGCTCCCCTCAAAGCCAAAAGCATGGCAGCACTTGGATTACATTGTTTCCCAATATGGGTCATGCATGCACTACAGAACAAACAGACCCTGCACCTGAACAGTCTGTTGAGCCACACCCACTCCACAGGACCTGGAACCGTCGAATGTGTTACAGCAACATAAGGCACTCCCCACATGTGTGGGTGCACAACACACCATGGGAAGTATAGTCTAGTAAGCCTATAAAGTCTGATCTGCAAGGCCATGGAGTGCATCATGACAGACGTGATAAACAGAGCTATTGGAAACTGAAAAACACACAATCCTACTAACTGTGGTATGTTCATGTGCAGATCATGGTTCCTAAGCATTCTACACCATCTGCAAGGCAGCCACCCAGGACATACATCATGGAACAGAGCTAAAAATGTCACACATAGACTTTGAACAGCTCTTCATCAACATCACAGACACATGTAGTATCCACTAAATCAACAATCTGTGCATAGATATGTGTTGACATATGAAGGGATGTCAATGTGTCCACAGATAGATCACACAAGGTGAGACTCACGGGGTCTTGTACAAGCTGTTGATACCTGCCAACCCACATGGATCATTCCTGGGATTGCAAAACAATGTGTACACACATTACCATGTCCAGTCTGATGATGTCATCATCCTACAAATATACCAGCAGAATAAAAATCACCCAGTAAAGCATATAGCGCACCGTGTTAATGCGTATCTCTCTAGTATCATAACATAGCTAGGTAGGGCTTTGAGTCCTGCAAATGCCAAGTGCGTGGGAGGTGTGTATGTGTGTGGTTTCCTTTGAGAGGAGTAGCCTTTTTGGAGACTGGGAAAACACATTAAAAGAGGTACATCCCTCTTTGGAAAGTCTGATGATGTCAGCATCCTACAAATATTCAAGGAGAACATCAACCACCCAGTAAAGCATATAGCACGCCATGTTAATGTGTATCTCTCCAGTATCATAACATAGTTAGGTAGGAGTTTGAGTCCTGCAAACACCAAGTGTGGGTGTGTGTGTGTGTATGGTTTCTCTTGAGAGAAGTAGCCTTTTTTGGAGACTGGGAAAACACATTAAGAGGTACATCCCTCTTTGGAAAGTCTGATGATGTCAGCATCCTACAAATATTCAAGGAGAACATAAACCACTCAGTAATGCATATAACTTGCCATGTTAATGCATATTTCTCCAGTATCATAACATAGTTAGGTAGGGGTTTGAGTCCTGCAAACGCCAAGTGTGTGTGTGTTTTCCTTTGAGAGAAGTAGCCTTTTTTGGAGACTGGGAAAACCCATTAAAAGAGGTACATCCCTCTTTGGAAAGTCTGATGATGTCAGCATCCTACAAATATTCAAGGAGAACATAAACAACCCAGTAATGCATATAACTTG
The DNA here is from genome assembly GCF_019279795.1 of Protopterus annectens. Lineage (NCBI taxonomy): Eukaryota > Metazoa > Chordata > Ceratodontiformes > Protopteridae > Protopterus > Protopterus annectens. The sequence continues at coordinate 742,984,028 of NC_056731.1, forward strand.
CCGTGTTAATGCGTATTTCTCTAGTATCATAACATAGTTGGGTAGGGATGTGAGTCCTGCAAACGCCAAGTGCGTGTAGGGGGGTGTATGTGTGTGGTTTCCTTTGAGAGGAGTAGCCTTTTTGGAGACTGGGAAAACACATTAAAAGAGGTACATCCCTCTTTGGAAAGTCTGATGATGTCAGAATCCTACAAATATTCAAGGAGGCCACAAACCACCCAGTAATGCATATAGCGCGTCGTGTTAATGCATATCTTTCCAATATCATAACACAGTTAGGTAGGGCTTTGAGTCCTGCAAACACCAAGTGTGTGTGTGTGTGGGGGGTATATGTGTGTGGTTTCCTTTGAGAGGAGCAGCCTTTTTGGAGACTGGGAAAACACATTAAAAGAGGTACATCCCTCTTTGGAAAGTCTGATAATGTCAGCATCCTGCAAATATTCAAGGAGAACATAAACCACCCAGTAATGCATACAGCGCGCCATGTTAATGCGTATCTCTCTAGTATCATAACATAGTTAAGTAGGGGTTTGAATCCTGCAAACACCAAGTGTGTGTGCCACAGGTGGTCAATGCAGTGTGGGTTTTGCTTTTACTACAGTATGACATATGTTTCAAACAGTATGTGCATTGCACACATTGGGTATCTGTGTGTCAAATAAATATGTGTACAAGTGACCTCAATCAGTACATAGGTGTGAAGCCTGCATACGACATAAATACATTTGTAACCTTTGACAGATTATGCCGCTGCTTCACAAATCATAGGTCACATATGTATGTCTGTGTCAAGCCCGGCCAATGTAGTGATCCGTGGCCAAGGACATCTCTGCCACACACACCCATGACACGTACTATAGAGTACTGTGAGTGAGGGTAATTGCCGGGGTATATGTCAGACATGTTCATACACAACAACGACTGGCAATAACGGACAGTCATTATAAGTGTACACCAGCCCTGTGGATATGCATGCAGGCCCCTAATGTGTTATGTGAAACACCGAGGACCCCACAATACCTATGGATATGTGGATACCAAGGGACAGATGACATAACACGTGTCTGTCTGTACACATTGGTACCCAACATACATGTTGAGGGCTACCACCTATGTGGTACTGTCGGGATAGTATGTATAGTAAATGTGGATGAATATGCCATAGATGGCTTACTGCTATACAGCATGTATTGGACAACAGGTATCTGTCTGCATGATACCCTTGTGTAGGATATGCATCCCATCCAGGGAATGCAGTGTAGGCCAATGCATGCATTTCCAGATGTTGATGGACATATCCCTAGTGTATTTGCATGTACCTAAGAGGGCTATATGCCACACAGGTGTGGTCCCAGGAATGTGTGGGGGTCAATACCACTGGTTACTGTTATTGTATAGTACTGGAAGGATCCAACTGCTACTGTGTTCCCTACAACTGTGAGTCATTTGTCAGGACATCATCTAATGATTGGTTATAGTCATGCTGTTGAGATGGTGTATACTACCAGACTGCAGAGCATTGACAGATATCAACAGTATCACCCACAGCATAGTGCCAACCCATGTCATGCACACATGTGTACCCATGTTAGTACATATCTGTAGTAGAATGCATACTGGCCATCAGATGATACCATGATATGTTAACAATGTGTAGAACAGGGTATGTCACACATCCCACGTGTCCACTATGCACGTATATGCAGACAGTGCACACACACCATGTTCACAGATGTACACCCGCTAATTTGTAATGCACACATCACACACGTACTGTCCACTCACTAACACATACTGGCAACACGGGTGGACATTATATACTCAGGACTAACACTGGTGTAAACAATGCTACAATGACTATCACAGCTGTGATGCATAATGCCTGCTCAGGTTTACCTACAAGGATATCATTACACTTTCCTGTTGTCAACTTGCTACTATTGCTACACTGCTATAATGTCACCCTGTGCATCAGAACCATGTTTGCCTGTTCCTGCATCAATGTTACAGATGACAGGAGGTGGCACAGGTGTCATCATATGCACAGGGTGTGTTGTAGGTTTGCCAGAGCCTGACATTGACCCATCCAATCCGCATGTCTGTGTGTGTGTGTGTGTGTGTGTGTGTGTGTGTGTGTGTGTGTGCGTGCGTGCGTGTGTGTGTGTGTGTGTGTGTGTGTGTGTGTGTGTGTGTGTGTGTGTGTGAGGGACAACAGTACTGCATGGGCCAATGTTGATGTAATGTGTGTGTGTATGTATGAGCCCTAGTTGTATAGTAAATGTGTGTGTGTCTGCATGCACACAACTCCACCATGTGGCTGCCATATACGGGCGGTTGTGGGACAGCCACAGACTGTACCTGCTAGGCCGTACAGATCACTGTCTCCGGCCATGGACATGGTACCTGTGCCTAGCAGGGGTGTTACGGGCAGTATCGGGTACCAACCCTGACTGGGTGCTGTCATCAGAGGCAGAGGTATGATGACTGGACCCATGTCCCTGCTGGGACTGGCCAGTGCCACGTGCATGTGGTCTAGTAGGACGGTCAATGGACAGGCCAGCCCCAGCATTGCTAGGGCTGGTACTGCCACTACGGGAGTGGCTGTGATCCGTGGTCCATCCGCGACGATTGCCAGCTGTTGCTGTTGCTGGCATGCATCCGCGTCGGCTTCCCATCCGTCCCGCATGGTCCTGGCTCATGGCTAACACATCGTGGAGGACATCTAATGTCTCCCTCCAATGACTATCAATGACCTCGGTGTAATTCCAGATGGCACCGGCAAGGTCACGGATGCTGTCATTGATAGCAGTGTAATGAGCCCTCTGCGCCCTTAGTCCCTGCCGTGTGTACCGTTGCATACATGCCTGTGCCTGCATTACAGCCAGAAACATACTGGAGGTTGTAATACCTCTGGGGGCACATCTGCCAGGGGCAATACGACCAGTGGTGCTCCCCCGAGAACCCCTGGACATCCACCTATGTGGTACCGTTCCAGTAATCTGGCTATGGCTGCTGTGAGGGGATGCATGTGCCATAGGTACCACACTCTCCTGGTCAATGCCAACTGTATGCTGTCCCTCAGCTAAGGCCATTGGTGACGAGGGATGTATTGGCAGTATGAGTGTATGCATAGATGGGGTTGACCGCTGTGTAATGTTGATTGGTGGACCAATGACAGACCCTGTCAGACCTTCCCTTGCCACAATACATGTCTCATCATCTCCACTATCAGTGATGGTGACATCATGTTCCCTGCTGCATTCAGCCACTCCTAACTCAGCACCTGTGGAAGGAAGACAGGAAACACACTTTACAATCTGTACGTGATGTTAGCACACATGCACACATGCACACATGCACACATGAACACATGCACACATGCACACATGCACACATCCACACATGCACACATGAACACACGAACACATGAACACATGCACACATGCACACATGCACACAGGAACACAGGAACACATGCACACATGCACACATGAACACATGAACACATGAACACATGCACACATGCACACATGCACACATGCAGACATGCACACATGCACATAAATACACTGCTCACCACAGCACATACACACGCACACACACACACACACACACACACACACACACACACACACACACACACACACACACACCAGCAATCCAACACATACACAATAGTGGGTGATGGTGGGTGACAGTATCACAAGGCAAACAGTCACCACACACGTGTCAGCATGCAGAATATGTGTTGCTGAAGACCATGCAGTGCAAGTGTAGACAGCCCTATCTAATGACATTATACATGGCTTTGATGCATGAGTGTAGTTGTTCAGTGATTGGGTACACCCTGGAACAGAGTGTGTACATGGATACAACATTGCTGTGCAAGTATTATCTGCTCTGCAATGTCATGTGCACCATCACTCAATGGTATACATACCATGGCTGCATGTGTTATCTGTGTGACACATAGATTGCCATGTCTGATGACAGTGTCTGTGTCCATAGCACATAATAGTGGGCACAGGTGTAGCGAATGCATGCAATGTACAGACATGGGATGAGTGGTGCATGTAGACGTGAAAGAATCCCAATGCTCGACATGGACATTGTACAGTGGTTATGGTGAGTGTGGGACATATTGCAGATACGTCAGTGCCAGCCATGACATGGCATGCTACACGACTGCAGAATTAAACACCACACATACCCAATGTGTGTCATGTGACCTATACACCCAATAGCATTCCAGGACATATATGTGACTCTTTGTACAGATGGTGACTGATGTGCAGAATGTGTATACTAGCATATGTAAGTACACACACAACATGCTATGCATGGTGTGTATAGATGCATATGTTTGCACACACAGAACAATGAGGCGCACAGCAAAGACTGCTATGTGTAGTACTGTGGTCACTGTAACTGGATGGGGTGTAGTACCATGTGCCATCATCATCATCATGCATCTTGTAGTCACTCACAGCTACTACTGTGTGACAGACCACTGCCTAGCATGCTGTACCTGAAATTCAGTGCTGTGGATACGTTCACTATTACACAGCCACTTTGTACATGGGTGTATGAGGTGCCCAGTAGGGAGCATTGCCTCATATGACTGTGTTATGTGTTGAAGGTACATCATATGTGTGTGGATGATATGTGGGATACTGAAGTGTGACCTTACAGCGGGTGTGTGGTTACGCCATATGTAGCATGACTTTGTGTTCTGCATGTCATAAATGTGTTATGTTGTGTACAGGTGTTGCAACTATGCCTATCCAATGTGCAGTACCGGGTTGCCACAACTGAGTGTCATGCTCTGTGTATTGCATGTCAGTGAGGCAGCTACTGACATTACTGAGCTGTGCAATGTCTCACAGCAAACATGCACGGCATGCATTATGCCTAGGTGTGTTACGTGTACATGGCCTACACCTCACCTATGACATGCATATTTCATTACCAACATTGCAGGTATAACACACTCACCAGCATGGATTGGCTGCCCTGCCGTCACACCAGAGGGACCTACGAGAATATGAGAGGGTTCATCAGTGGCCACAACTATGGCATTGCTACAGTGGGTATGCTAAACTGCAGTACAACAACAGTCACAGGTGTAGAGATATCATTCAAACTATCTGTATTGCACAACACTAGGCAGCTGAACTGCTAAACACACAGTACACATCTCACGTGCACATAATCTAACAATACAGTTAACTGTAGTCTACAGATTGGGCATGTTACCTGCTTGCTTCAGGTGGATGTGCTGGGTGGCTCCGGCCTCCATTACAACACATGTCAGTGGTTGCTGTAGCTGTTGTCCAGGAGCCACCACGCTTAGGAGCAGCTCCTCCGCTCTGGTGAGGGGAGGATGAATGGTCACCCCTCCACCTGTGACAAGCTGCTGTCTTTGGATATCAGATGCACACCGCCGGACTTGTCTAATTAAATCACTGCAGTGATGGCGCATCTGCTCATATGTCCAGTTATGCATGCCTATGTCATTTACCCGTCTAACAAGTTCCTGCCACAGTGCAGTCCGCTCCTGCTGGTGCTGGCTGCTTCTGGATAAGAGCATTGTGTACCGCTGCAATAGGCTGTCGAGTATCACCTCTTCCTCATCTGCTGTATACGCTGGGATGTGGTGGTGGGCCATCTGGATGAAAAAGATATGAACAATATGTGTGAGAGGGTCCTGTGTCACACTTTACACCTTTACCTGCAGATATCACTTTACTGCCATATATACCATCATATTGTCTGTCAGAGGTTGCACACGTTCAATACCACTTATTGGTTCTCAGGCCACAACTAACTAACACTGCCTGGCAGACTCTGTATATCACACCACTATACAACAGTACCCGACACACTGTTTGTGACACATTGCACAACCTCAAGACAGGGGTGTATATCACACCGATGCACAAAGAGATGTCATCCATTGCAATGGATGTATAGTCCAGGTACAGTAGTACCAATCAACCACCCTAGTCATTGATGCCATAGCCCTGCCTAACAGATGTGTCCAGTTGTTACCATAGTGGCATACTGCTGTAACAAACTATATATGTTGCTGGATACACACATTTACCCCGTAACACACATATGATTGCAGCCATTGTACAGGCATAATCACACACACATCAGGCATACATACAATGCACTACTGTATGCCAACACAGATGAGCATTACCTGTGTACCATACAGTACTGTGTGCCACTACTTACACACCCTTATGTCTGCATTCTGTCCTCTGTGGAGACTACAGGAAACACACATGAATGTGTTTCCAAGCAATGTGAACACACACCATACTGTGCTGTTTATGCCTACAGCTTCAGGTAGTACTACAGTTCATATTGGTGAGGGATTCACCAGCAGTACTACTCACTAAGCATACATGTATTGCTTTAGCCTACAATGAGACACCACATTCGTCAATGGAGAACTACGACACATCATCTGCCATACTACTATGTCTGCCTAACAGTACATTACACATCAGTTGCTGTCCTCACAGCTAGGATAGGCACTACCATGTCAGATACAACATCACACTAAGCTATCACACCTTTACAGACCTTGCACACATTCAGCATTACACTTATGCAACCTCACATAGCAGCCATTGCATTAAGTACATGTGTGAGTGCATAGTGTCATAGTTAGGTAATATGCTATTGGCCCTAGGGCCTACGGCAGCCTAGCCATATGCTACCCTGGCCTTTGACACACATGTACTTTGATTTCACTTGTCCTTGCCAACCTGAACCACAGAGGTGTTTCCTGGGGTGTATTACCAATCTCCCATACAATCATCAGGGTATTTATAACAACTGCTAAGGAGGAGCCTTGTTTGCTATTGCTATGTGGTCTATTCCAGTGTATGGCATATCTCTCAGATGGGAATCTATTCCTCCAGCATGTGCCGCTTAGTGAGCTGACAAGGTGTAGGGACCTACAGCGTGTATCCTGGAGGGATTGTGATATGTTGCCATGGTGGTTGTCACCCAGCTATGGGTGTGACATACCTCTGTATGTCCGGCAGAGGTCACCTCTGTGTGGCCAGTATGCAATACAGTGTACTTGTGGTTTTGTGAGTCAGTCTGCATAGGGCATCTGTTTGCAGCCAGTATTACCCTCTGGGGGGGTCTGTCTGGGGCCTGTCCACCTGGTGTAGTTGTCATGTGAAGTACATACCACACAGGGCATTGTGATGAGTAGAGGGGAACTCCACCCTATACTTCCATAGCTGACACACCTGTTGTCATGACACATACCACACAGACAGATTACAGGTGTAGTGTGGCACTGTCTTCATCAAAGCGGAGGCTACTGTCCACCTGTGTCCCATGTTCCCTTATCACACCTTCACTGTTAGGTAGATCTCTACCTATGTGGTAGTTAATGGGTACACTGTTTTGGGAAGGTGGAATGGCACTGCAGTATCAACACTTGTCTACAGTCCATGCCTTGGTCACCACACACCTGTTGTGGTACATATGAACCCGTGTCTCTCTGTCTCTCTCACTCTATATGTATATATATATATATATATATATATATATATATATATATATATATATGATATACATGCATATCTCTACACATACATGTACACATCCATTGCTTTACACATGGACGCATATAGGCACATGTACAGTCCACCTTTCATGGTGAGGATATCACTTATGCGACAGTTGTGGGATGTACAGGTATGTAATTAAATTGCATAGTATTGTGCAGAATGCATGTGGGTGTCCGCAGCCCTTGTAGCATTGGCAGGCCTTACTGGCTGTAACACAGCAGATCTGACAAATCTGTCCCACAGCATTTAACCACCACATGACATATATCAACACTACCATAGCTGGCCTTAGGCATAGGCCAACTGGGTGGCCACCTAGGGCCGCTATAGCAGGGTGCTTTTCCACTATTTATGTGGTGTAGTAAGACAAGGATGGAGGCACCAGGAAGTGTGGTAGAGGGCACCGTGGAGCCTTTTGCCTAGGGCACCGGTTGACCTATGGCCACTCCTGCGCACTGCATGCTGTTTTCTAAACCACACATTACGACCTACATGGAAATATGCACATACCAGCCTTCACTGACAGATATCTGTCCACCCTTCACTAACAGTTGCAGTATGTCCCTTGCCCTATGCACATGTACAGATACAGATAGATACATACTGCTGCCACACATGGATAATTTGCAGTGTGTAGAGTACTCTTCAGGAACATCTACAACATGCCAACACATACATGTGGAGTTACATACCTTACCTTAGTATTTCCCTGCTCCGTGTGTTATGGTTTTGTAGTTGTTTTATTTATTGGTGTTTTTTTTTTTTTTTGGTTTTCGCCCTCTGTTCAATGTTCTGTGTCTGTTTCTCACTCTGTTCTGTTCTGTCTCTGTCAGTGTCTGTGTCTGTGTCTGTGTCCGTGTGCCTCTCTCTCGCTCTCTATCTCACTCTCTATCTCACAGCACCTGCAATGATATAATTGCATGTGTGGACTGCAGGTACAGCCTGATTTTCTAGGTATCTGCACTTGTGCATGTGACAGCCTCTGCACCAGTTGCTGCTCACTATTCAGTAATTGCATGCAGCCTGCTGTTTGGTGATTGCATTACTCACTTTGATTGCAGCCCACTGCTATAAAATGCTAGGTTAGGTAGGCGTAGCCCTTTCAGATTTCCAAGGTGGGGCCCATGCTTATTTGCTCTGGACACTGTTGTGTCAGTCTGAAGGTTGGTATATGTCTCTTATCTGATGCTAGGGTTGTAGCCAGTTATATGCATGTTGTACTCAAACCTGAATGTTGCTGCTTCCAGTACACACATCTCAGTGTAGACTTGTACGCACCCCTCCAAATGCTAACAAAGGATACATGGGAGTATGTACTTTTTTCTCACATAATTAACTGCCATACAAATGTAGTTATTGTACTGTATTCCTGTGGCCAGTATTAATCCTGGTCTGATACTGTGTGGTGTTTGTAAGGTGCTACTGTAACATTATTCCCTGCTAGGATGGATGGTTCTCCTTTCACAGTCATGTCATGCAATTCCACAACCACTGTTGGTAAAGACCCACAGAAAAGGATTTGTGTTATACCATTCCTAATTTCCATTTACATTCCCTCATTGTAATGCATGATATATTTATTTCAGAACCAAGTTATTTGTATAGCTGCTTTGGCTTAGTGGTAATTCATGCAGTTTATTGTGTCAATGGTCTGAGGTTTGAGACTGGCAGAGGTTTTTTCTTTGCTGCTCAGCAGAACAAGGGCCCTGCCATGAGTGACTAAGGCACTTTTAAGCAGTTATAGCCGGGTTTGCGGGTTTGCATGACACTTAGCGATGCTTAGCTAAGCGTTCACATGCGCACACTTGCTTAATCCCACTTACTACTGCTTAAAAAGTGCTTACTCCAGCTAAACCCCGCGCTAATTTCTTTTAAAGAAAAGAAAATGTGGAGATAGGAAAGTGGTGAAAGCGGGGCACAAAGAGGGACACACAGTAGGTAAACAAGCTTGGGATGTGCAGAGCGGGTGGGGAAGGTCCATAGCTGCCCATTTCTTTAACAGCAACAGCTGTGTATATGCAATAAATTTGGAATGAAATTTGAAACCTTCCACCCCTGGGAGAGAGGTGAGGACAACAAAGTATGTTGTACTGCCAATTCAAATTATCAGCTTACATTTTGTCCGATGGACATGTGTGTGATATGGGCAGCTATGTATGTGGCATAATTTTTTGTGGGTACAGATTGCCCTTCAGTTGAAGTGAGGTAACACTGTCAGGAGGTAGGTTATACAGACACCTCACCTATGACATGCATATTTCATTACCAACATTGCAGGTATAACACACTCACCAGCATGGATTGGCTGCCCTGCCGTCACACCAGAGGGACCTACGAGAATATGAGAGGGTTCATCAGTGGCCACAACTATGGCATTGCTACAGTGGGTATGCTAAACTGCAGTACAACAACAGTCACAGGTGTAGAGATATCATTCAAACTATCTGTATTGCACAACACTAGGCAGCTGAACTGCTAAACACACAGTACACATCTCACGTACACATAATCTAACAATACAGTTAACTGTAGTCTACAGATTGGGCATGTTACCTGCTTGCTTCAGGTGGATGTGCTGGGTGGCTCCGGCCTCCATTACAACACATGTCAGTGGTTGCTGTAGCTGTTGTCCAGGAGCCACCACGCTTAGGAGCAGCTCCTCCGCTCTGGTGAGGGGAGGATGAATGGTCACCCCTCCACCTGTGACAAGCTGCTGTCTTTGGATATCAGATGCACACCGCCGGACTTGTCTAATTAAATCACTGCAGTGATGGCGTACCTGCTCATATGTCCAGTTATGCATGCCTATGTCATTTACCCGTCTAACAAGTTCCTGCCACAGTGCAGTCCGCTCCTGCTGGTGCTGGCTGCTTCTGGATAAGAGCATTGTGTACCGCTGCAATAGGCTGTCGAGTATCACCTCTTCCTCATCTGCTGTATACGCTGGGATGTGGTGGTGGGCCATCTGGATGAAAAAGATATGAACAATATGTGTGAGAGGGTCCTGTGTCACACTTTACACCTTTACCTGCAGATATCACTTTACTGCCATATATACCATCATATTGTCTGTCAGAGGTTGCACACGTTCAATACCACTTATTGGTTCTCAGGCCACAACTAACTAACACTGCCTGGCAGACTCTGTATATCACACCACTATACAACAGTACCCGACACACTGTTTGTGACACATTGCACAACCTCAAGACAGGGGTGTATATCACACCGATGCACAAAGAGAGATGTCATCCATTGCAATGGATGTATAGTCCAGGTACAGTAGTACCAATCAACCACCCTAGTCATTGATGCCATAGCCCTGCCTAACAGATGTGTCCAGTTGTTACCATAGTGGCATACTGCTGTAACAAACTATATATGTTGCTGGATACACACATTTACCCCGTAACACACATATGATTGCAGCCATTGTACAGGCATAATCACACACACATCAGGCATACATACAATGCACTACTGTATGCCAACACAGATGAGCATTACCTGTGTACCATACAGTACTGTGTGCCACTACTTACACACCCTTATGTCTGCATTCTGTCCTCTGTGGAGACTACAGGAAACACACATGAATGTGTTTCAAGCAATGTGAACACACACCATACTGTGCTGTTTATGCCTACAGCTTCAGGTAGTACTACAGTTCATATTGGTGAGGGATTCACCAGCAGTACTACTCACTAAGCATACATGTATTGCTTTAGCCTACAATGAGACACCACATTCGTCAATGGAGAACTTCGACACATCATCTGCCATACTACTATGTCTGCCTAACAGTACATTACACATCAGTTGCTGTCCTCACAGCTAGGATAGGCACTACCATGTCAGATACAACATCACACTAAGCTATCACACCTTTACAGACCTTGCACACATTCAGCATTACACTTATGCAACCTCACATAGCAGCCATTGCATTAAGTACATGTGTGAGTGCATAGTGTCATAGTTAGGTAATATGCTATTGGCCCTAGGGCCTACGGCAGCCTAGCCATATGCTACCCTGGCCTTTGACACACATGTACTTTGATTTCACTTGTCCTTGCCAACCTGAACCACAGAGGTGTTTCCTGGGGTGTATTACCAATCTCCCATACAATCATCAGGGGTATTTATAACAACTGCTAAGGAGGAGCCTTGTTTGCTATTGCTATGTGGTCTATTCCAGTGTATGGCATATCTCTCAGATGGGAATCTATTCCTCCAGCATGTGCCGTTTAGTGAGCTGACAAGGTGTAGGGACCTACAGCGTGTATCCTGGAGGGATTGTGATATGTTGCCATGGTGGTTGTCACCCAGCTATGGGTGTGACATACCTCTGTATGTCCGGCAGAGGTCACCTCTGTGTGGCCAGTATGCAATACAGTGTAGTTGTGGTTTTGTGAGTCAGTCTGCATAGGGCATCTGTTTGCAGCCAGTATTACCCTCTGGGGGGGTCTGTCTGGGGCCTGTTCACCTGGTGTAGTTGTCATGTGAAGTACATACCACACAGGGCATTGTGATGAGTAGAGGGGAACTCTACCCTATACTTCCATAGCTGACACACCTGTTGTCATGACACATACCACACAGACAGATTACAGGTGTAGTGTGGCACTGTCTTCATCAAAGCGGAGGCTACTGTCCACCTGTGTCCCATGTTCCCTTATCACACCTTCACTGTTAGGTAGATCTCTACCTATGTGGTAGTTAATGGGTACACTGTTTTGGGAAGGTGGAATGGCACTGCAGTATCAACACTTGTCTACAGTCCATGCCTTGGTCACCACACACCTGTTGTGGTACATATGAACCCGTGTCTCTCTGTCTCTCTCTCTCACTCTATATGTATATATATATATATATATATATATATATATATATATATATATATATATATGATATACATGCATATCTCTACACATACATGTACACATCCATTGCTGTACACATGGACGTACATATAGGCACATGTACAGTCCACCTTTCATGGTGAGGATATCACTTATGCGACAGTTGTGGGATGTACAGGTATGTAATTAAATTGCATAGTATTGTGCAGAATGCATGTGGGTGTCCGCAGCCCTTGTAGCATTGGCAGGCCTTACTGGCTGTAACACAGCAGATCTGACAAATCTGTCCCACAGCATTTAACCACCACATGACATATATCAACACTACCATAGCTGGCCTTAGGCATAGGCCAACTGGGTGGCCACCTAGGGCGCCGCTATAGCAGGGGTGCTTTTCCACTATTTATGTGGTGTAGTAAGACAAGGATGGAGGCACCAGGAAGTGTGGTAGAGGGCACCGTGGAGCCCTTTTGCCTAGGGCACCGGTTGACCTATGGCCACTCCTGCGCACTGCATGCTGTTTTCTAAACCACACATTACGACCTACATGGAAATATGCACATACCAGCCTTCACTGACAGATATCTGTCCACCCTTCACTAACAGTTGCAGTATGTCCCTTGCCCTATGCACATGTACAGATACAGATAGATACATACTGCTGCCACACATGGATAATTTGCAGTGTGTAGAGTACTCTTCAGGAACATCTACAACATGCCAACACATACATGTGAGTTACATACCTTACCTTAGTATTTCCCTGCTCCGTGTGTTATGGTTTTGTAGTTGTTTTATTTATTGGTGTTTTTTTTTTTTTGGTTTTCGCCCTCTGTTCAATGTTCTGTGTCTGTTTCTCACTCTGTTCTGTTCTGTCTCTGTCAGTGTCTGTGTCTGTGTCTGTGTCCGTGTGCCTCTCTCTCTCTCGCTCTCTATCTCACTCTCTATCTCACAGCACCTGCAATGATATAATTGCATGTGTGGACTGCAGGTACAGCCTGATTTTCTAGGTATCTGCACTTGTGCATGTGACAGCCTCTGCACCAGTTGCTGCTCACTATTCAGTAATTGCATGCAGCCTGCTGTTTGGTGATTGCATTACTCACTTTGATTGCAGCCCACTGCTATAAAATGCTAGGTTAGGTAGGCGTAGCCCTTTCAGATTTCCAAGGTGGGGCCCATGCTTATTTGCTCTGGACACTGTTGTGTCAGTCTGAAGGTTGGTATATGTCTCTTATCTGATGCTAGGGTTGTAGCCAGTTATATGCATGTTGTACTCAAACCTGAATGTTGCTGCTTCCAGTACACACATCTCAGTGTAGACTTGTACGCACCCCTCCAAATGCTAACAAAGGATACATGGGAGTATGTACTTTTTTCTCACTTACATAATTAACTGCCATACAAATGTAGTTATTGTACTGTATTCCTGTGGCCAGTATTAATCCTGGTCTGATACTGTGTGGTGTTTGTAAGGTGCTACTGTAACATTATTCCCTGCTAGGATGGATGGTTCTCCTTTCACAGTCATGTCATGCAATTCCACAACCACTGTTGGTAAAGACCCACAGAAAAGGATTTGTGTTATACCATTCCTAATTTCCATTTACATTCCCTCATTGTAATGCATGATATATTTATTTCAGAACCAAGTTATTTGTATAGCTGCTTTGGCTTAGTGGTAATTCATGCAGTTTATTGTGTCAATGGTCTGAGGTTTGAGACTGGCAGAGGTTTTTTCTTTTGCTGCTCAGCAGAACAAGGGCCCTGCCATAGAGTGACTAAGGCACTTTTAAGCAGTTGTAAGCGGGTTTGCGCGGGTTTGCATGACACTTAGCGATGCTTAGCTAAGCGTTCACATGCGCACACTTGCTTAATCCCACTTACTACTGCTTAAAAGTGCTTACTCCAGCTAACCCCCACGCTAATTTCTTTTAAAGAAAAGAAAATGTGGAGATAGGAAAGTGGTGAAAACGGGGGCACAAAGAGGGACACACAGTAGGTAAACAAGCTTGGGATGTGCAGAACGGGTGTAGGGAAGGTCCATAGCTGCCCATTTCTTTAACAGCAACAGCTGTGTATATGCAATAAATTTGGAATGAAATTTGAAACCTTCCACCCCTGGGAGAGAGGTGAGGACAACAAAGTATGTTGTACTGCCAATTCAAATTATCAGCTTACATTTTTGTCCGATGGACATGTGTGTGATATGGGCAGCTATGTATGTGGCATAATTTTTTTGTGGGTACAGATTGCCCTTTTTTTTTTTTTTTTTTTCAGGTGAGAGTGGGAAGTGAGGTAGAGGAAGTAGGTATGTCTGGGGAGGTAGGTTGGGAAGGTAAACAGACAAGACAGACAAGATGCATACAGGGGCGGTGTACGACACATGGGGTGGGTGAACACAATTGACGGGGTCGGATGTTTGGAAATCGCAAGCGCATGTGCCCACAGATGGTAACAGTGGAACTGAGATCCCCATCCATGGGCAGTCACCACTGAACCTTCACAGCCCTGAGGGTGGCTGTGCTGGGGGCTGCATAGGATGGGCAGGGTCACCCATGAGAGGCGCCACTCTTGCCTCAAGCTGACGTAGGGGATCAGCGCATGAACGCTGGATTTCCCTATGCACCACAGCCCGGACCCTTTGAAGGGTGACAGGTGGCCCTTCTCTGCCCATGCTTGTACGAGGGGGACGAGCCCCATCCCCTGTAGCACTTCCACCTGAAGGTGGCACAGGACCAATGGAGGAGGGGAACCCGGACTGGGCACCGGACCTGCTGGTGCCAGGTGCACTCGCCTGCCGAGGAGGGACAGGTGGGTCTGCTGGGAACGGCCTTCCCATACGTTCTGTGATTAGGTGTGTTTAATTACAACATAAGCAAAACAGCATTCCAGATTAGTTGTAACAGCATGCAATAATATTCCCATTAACCCAACACACCAAGGGTACAACAGTTGAACAGCAAGCATGACATATGCATATATTGAACCACAGTGGTTATTCCAACAGCATGCAGGGATGTTTGGTAGCAACAGGCCACCATAATTGTGGTGTTTAAACAGGGCACATGCATCAACGTGAATGCAAATATTTATGGAACAATAGGACATATGTCCAAACAAATATTTAAGATTACACATACCCATTGAGGTGTGGAATTGCATGGTTTATGCACATACAGTAGGGTGTAGAAAAAAGTTCGGTTAACATCTTATAATGACCTTTTAGTCTACACTACATTCCTAGTGACTGCAAGTGTATATCCCCTACCTGTATTATTACACTTGCCACCATACATTAGGTTGTGTAATAGGGTTGGCTAGTTCAATATATGCCTGACCTATATCTGACATACTAACTGTCCAGGATGCAGATGTTACTGCTACATATTTCTTTATTGCATTTATATTTCTTTATCTACATATCTGGGGTGTTTTCACATGACATATTCACTTCGATTTGTGCAGAACCCTGCATTTCTTGACACACACTCACATTTCTGGGGAAAAATAACATGCTACATGTGTGCCAGGTTTACTTATTCATGCCAGCCAGTAACTGACTGTTGTGGACTGTATATATGTTTCACAGCTACTAGCACTTCCATCACCCACTTTATATGGGACTGCACAACTCTGGGGTGCCAGCACCTTTTCAAACAGTACTGTTTGTAGAATGCAAGGGTACAGCAACATTTCAGACTCTGTGACACAGACACACTCTGGGTTTTAGACCTTTATTAATGACATTACACACTTTTCCACAGGCTCACTCCTTTATTTGTTTTAACGGTGTATATGGCAGACATGTTCAAGACATATAATACCTTTATTAATAGGTTAGAACAATCTTTTTTCAGGCTCACTCACTTATTTTATATTACAGTGCCTGCAGAGATATTATTCCAGACATATGTCACCTTTCTTAATGGGTTACTACACTCTTTTCTGCCTCTCTGATGTTTTTATCTGACAGTACATGCAGAGGACTTATTCAGGCAATTTTATGGCTGTATTATTGGACTACAACACTTTCTTTCATGCTCTCTCCCATATTTTATATAACAATACATGCAGAATAATCACTAACCTGCCTGGTGGTGCAGCCTTAGCAGCCTATCAGCATAGGCTTGCTGATTCAGTAACGGTCACCTGCAGCTGTAAAGTAAATGAAGGGATATTGAGACATACCTATCCATTATACATACTCCATTATCAATTCTTACATACTGCACTCCATGGCTACATGCTCAGTTGTGGGGCAACCTGCATCCCACGGACCTCCTGTATCCATTGGTTCAGGAGGTCCTGCTTTCGTCTCTTCAGGTCTGCATGGTGGTGATGGACCTGCTCACCAGTCCGAGGAATGCCTGTGGCACTGGTGAGGTCACGAGTTAACTGGTTCCAAGCCTCTGCCTTGTACTCCATCCCTTGGAACTGGCCCTGCAGGAGTCTTGACTCATGACAGTGGACAAGGAGCCAAACCATGTATTTGGACTCCTCGATGCCCCAACGTTGCGCTCGGAAGCGTGTTCCCTCTCTGACACCAGACATTCTAACTGCAGCTGTGAGCTACAATCAATTATGGCATGTATTCCCACCTGTGGGGCTTAAATATGCCACATTTCCCACACTTTTTTGTGATTGACCATTTTGTAAAATTCTCGGCTGACTGCAGACCTGCTTAGTAATGGTTAAACTACCATTCGTAAGTATATCACTGTTAATAGTGGCTGCTTCGCCTTTGTTGTCATGGCTTAGTGGTTCTGTACTTTGCTTCTGATGCACAGAGTCCTGGGTTCGAACCTTGTCATTCATTTTATTTTCATACTATCTAGACAGGCTAGGGGGTGTGGCTGCATTTAAGCAACTTTGCTCTACGTTGCTCCTCGGTGCCCTACGGTGCCCTGGTTGGCACGGCGCACACGTCCACGCAAACACATTGCGCTAGGTAAAGTGCCATTGAACTATGGGCAATTCTATTGCACTAGGTAAAGCGCCATTGAACGATGGGCAACTCTATTGTGCTAGGTAAAGCGCTATTAAACTATGGGCAACTCTATTGCGCTGGGTGAAGCGCTATTAAACTATGGGCAACTCTATTGCGCTGGGTGAAGTGCTGCTTAACTGCAGGCAATTTTATATCAGGATCCTTTAAAATATTTATTTTGTTCACTGATACATTGGCCATTTCACTGCTTTTTAGTAATGTTTAAACATATTTGTCAGGTATTATTTCATATACTGATTTAAAAAATAAATACGAAGGGGAGTGGTGGGACTCGAACCGTGAATGCCTCTTCTTTGTGCGAATGCTCTACCATTACGCTATTGCTATTTGGTGTGATTTGCATAAACATTCTTTCTTATGCTCTTCCATGTCAGAATTGCTAACTCTAGCTAAGCAATGGGCACACCCGCGCACACACACGCCAATACGGGCAGCTAATTTGGGAATTTAAAAAAATTAATTTAATGTTTTGCGTTTTAGAACTGTGATAAGGGTTTACAAGCTTCCTGTCTGGTGGACCTCAGCCATTAACAAATTGTATAACAAAAGAAGGAAGCTACTGCACGACAGAGCAAAATCCCATAAAGGGAAGACATCTCTGATCAACACTAGCAGAAAACTACGTTCTCTCATAAAAACATCCAAGGCCAACTTTGAGAGAAAAATTGCTAAGAACACTAAAGATAACCACAAAGCCTTCTTCAGCTATGTTAGAAACCTGGGCGGAAACCCTCAGATATGCTCAGAGTTAGTTCACAACAACAAAAAATACACTGAACCCATAGATATTGCCAACATTCTGGAAGACAGGTTCAGTGCAAATTTCTCCCCTCCCTCACCCCCAAAAGAAGAAATACTTATCCCAGCTGAATGTAATCTCCCTGTCATCTCAGATGTCCAGGTGAGAGCCACCCTCAGCAAAGCTAAAAACACAGCATCAATGGGACCTGACGGTATCCCGGGTTGCGTGCGACGTGAACTCCAAGAGGAGCTAAACCCGCACATAAAAATGCTATTTAACCTTAGCCTTACTACAGGATATGTACCTGAACACTGGCGTACAGCAACAGTGGTCCCACTCCACAAAGGGTGTACCTCTACAGACCCTGGGAACTACCGCCCCATAAGCTTAACCAGCCTGGTCTGCAAAGCTATGGAAAGAATCATTATGGAACTCATAAACAGAGACATTGGGGACCTACAGACACTTGACCCCACCCAGTTCTGCTTTGTAAAGGGCAGATCCTGCCTTTTGAACCTGGTTGACTTTTTCAAAACAGTCACTAGAGCCATTGATGAGGGCAAAGCAGTCCATACAGCCTACCTGGACTTGGCTAAGGCCTTCGACACAATACCCCACTCAGGCATCATAGATAAGCTCAACAGCTTAAATGTAAACCCTTATGTCACTAGATGGGTTGCAAACTGGCTAAAGGACAGAACCCATAAAGTTAAAACCGCTAGAGCAATGTCAGACTCAAAGCCAGTCACAAGTGGTGTCCCACAGGGATCTGTCCTGGGACCCCTCTTGTTCGGCATTTATTTCTCAGATGTTAAAGCAAACATGGGAGGGTTGTGGCTGACAAAGTTCGCAGATGACTGCAAACTAGGCGCCATAGTCGATACACCAGCGGACACATACATCCTACAAAAAGGCCTCACAGAAACGGACAACTGGTGCTGGAGTCATGGCCTTAAACTAAATGCCAAAAAATGTATAGTCATCCCCTTTGGGAAAAACAAAGTACCCACAAATTATCACATAGATAGCAACCCACTGAGTACGGAAAAAGTAATCAGAGACCTAGGGACCCAAGTCGACAGCGACCTCTCATTTGACACCCACATTGTCAAAGTGGTTAGAAAAACATTCTACCTTGCACACCTTATCATGAAGGGATTCACATCCAGATCCAAGGATGTCATTGTACCCCTATACTCCTCCCTCATCAGACCCATGATTGAGTACAATGCCCCATTTGGTATGTACCTCACCCGGCATTTGCAACAGCTGTAGAGACCACAAAAGTACCTCACCAAGAGGATCAAGGGTCTCCAACATATGTCTTATTCTGCCAGACTAAAGAAACTCCAGCTCTATTCAGTAGCATACCGCCTGCTCAGAGGTGATCTCTGCCTGACGTACAAGGCCATGTCCAATCAGGAACTGATGGACATGCTCCACCTCAAAAAATCCAAAACCATCAAAACCATGAGAGCTAAAGACTTAAACCTCGGCACAAGTATGAATAGGACATGCTGGAGGGATTGATTCATAACCCAGAGGCTTCCCATGCTCTGGAACAAGATCCCAGTTCATGTTAGGCAGAGCCCCTCACTGACTCTCTTCAAGAGAAATCTTGATGAGTGGATGGGAGATCGTAAGTTTATCCCAGGGGTCACATCTGTGTCACTACTAGACAGGGGCACAGTAAACTAATTCTATTATATAAGGGGACCTTCACTGTGTCACTACTAGACAGAGGCACAGTATTCTAAATCTATTCTGTGCATTTTTGTATCATATCAAGGGGTGGCGAAAGCCACATCACTATGGCTAGGCTTACAAATGCCCCAGGGCAGATAGCCTAGTACTAAACTATGAAACTATGAAACAATATCAGGGAGTGTGGTGTTGGGTGCAGGGACATTTGAGTGGACTCGCTCTTGTGTATTTGCTTTTTTTACTTTTAAAACACTTGCAGGGGCATGGACATTTAGACTGCTCGGCAGTCAGACATGCCCTCTGCTTTCTTACATGGTCCATGTAAGACTTACTGTTGAGTCAGCGTGCCCTCATGCATATTCATGGCACGCTGATGTCATACCATTCAACTGCAGCCTCCGAGTAAGACTTATTAAGTCTTACACGGAGGATTCGTGAATCCGGGGGAATGTCTAAAGAGTGTTCCTTGTATCTGAATTACTGTTCATCAATATTAGCTACAGCTACATTTTGAAAGACTTTAAAATATAAATAATATATAAATGAGTTATGTCAGTTTCTCCTACTACAACAATCTCCAAAAATGTATTCAGCAAATGAAAATGTTATCACCCTTCTAAAGGTATTGCAATTTTTCAAGGTAGTTCACAGTCAGACAGCAGGCTTATTGGCAGCTGTATCACTGGTGTTACTGATTACGATCAAACAAAAGAGGAATTGTCAGAGCAATAGATTAGGGAAATGAGGGCAGAGTGGGTCTGTCAGTATCATGTATTAACTAATTTAAGTGAACCAGCCAGCATAGGGTTCCACTTAACTCAGTCTGTCTCATTACCTGTGTTTTTATTGACTATTCTAATTCAGGAGTTTTGTAAGAAGAATGAGAAAAGACACTATTCCTCAACAGAATAACTACAGACATGAAATGGAACATTTCTTTGCCGTGTATGACCTTCAAGAGTGCTTATCTCCCTTGGTTGGAATCTATTTGCATTGCTGCTTGGCATCTAAGTACCTGACTTTCTGTCAGGGAGAAACAGGAGGGAAGTGATCTTTAGCCATTTCAGTATATTCCCAAAGTGAGACAGTTGTCAGCATCTCTGCTTTCAGACAGCTGCCCCATATAACAGTCTGTGAGACTGTCATATGGAGAATGGCCAAGACAGTTGTAAAAACATTACCCTCTTGACAGATAGCCCAGGTCTAAAGCTGTGTCTGGCAGTGCTGTCTTGCAA
This sequence comes from Protopterus annectens, assembly GCF_019279795.1. Taxonomy (NCBI): domain Eukaryota; kingdom Metazoa; phylum Chordata; order Ceratodontiformes; family Protopteridae; genus Protopterus; species Protopterus annectens. The sequence continues at coordinate 743,005,186 of NC_056731.1, forward strand.
AAAGTAATTACAGAATACACATTTTTGTTTCATTTTTGGCTCTGAATATACATATGTTATAAAGGTAAAATAATGAAACCTACAAAAATGCATGCAAAAGAGGCAATTTGCTTACTGTTCCATTTTTTATTTCTTGTTTGTTGGCTTGTTTGTTTGTTTATTTGCTGACTGTGATACACTAAATACTAACAGTTAAACACAGATGATTAAAGCTATGAGCTGATAATGAGCTTTATCCAATAGTTCAGGGATTGATTCCCTCAGCTTCTGTTTACCTGCTGTATAATTCTTAAGCAGAAAGTGCTACCAGGTTGTCAATGAAAAGAGGCTTTTATATACTCAGTCCCATGTTACCCAAGTACCCTAACTTCATTGCATCAATGTTTCTAATTCTGTTCTCTGTTCTTTCTCCACTCTATTTAATTTGTGATAAAATCACGTGAATATGACTGGATCAGCTGTTACAAAAGAGTAGACTACCCTGTGAAGGACTTTTAGGAACTCCTTGTATACAAGGCTTGCAAATTCAGTCTGCTTCATTAAATTAAAACAAAAACAAAACGTTTTTAGGTTATATCTTAAGCTGATACATAGACATTGTTATCAGGAACAGAATTATCATTTACAAAAGCTAATGGATCAACTCATAACACAGTGACAATTCTGGTGTACATTTGGATTTTTTTTAAATTAATTCTCAAGGTCATCTTTTTAGAGCTGTATCATACGGCAAGAGGTAAATTGTTCCATAGTTTGCCAGCATGCATTGGCCAGCAAGCATTTCCATTTCTATTCATTCTTTTGGTGATTTGTACTGTCTACTAACTAGATGTTATAAATATTCTGTTCTGTTCGTGCTATACTGGAATATTAGCCAAAACATTGCATTTGGAAGGCACAGAAACATATGAGTTAATGGCATCTGAATTAGGTAGAGTTGCTGGTTAAACTTCAGCCACCTGAGACTGCAGAGGGTTAAGCAATCATATGATGTCCTCACATTCACTGCTGCAGTATTCCTTACAAATGGGAATTCCCTGCCATGAAGCCCACCGTCTGGCCAGTTTACCAAAGTCTACTGTTGCTTTAACTTACACTTAATGACATCTGCACACTCCTTGCATCGCGTAGGGCATAAAGGTGATGTTCAGGCATACTATCCTCAGAACTTCTTTGCCACCAGTCTGAATGCTTTTTTAACCATCATTCTGTTACCTCCGTCTGTTTTTTTTTATCATTTTTCTGTTTGTTGGTGTTCCTGTGCTTACTCCTGCTTGCTGCAGCCCTCACAGATGCAGATAAGTACCCAGTTGGGTTTTGTTACTTTTTCTGTTTGTTTTGTGTTGTTTGGGGTTAATGTTATCCAGGAAGGGTAGATGACAGTGTGGGAGACTGATTCCCCATAAAGACTGCCATAATAAGTGTCTTTTTTGCCTATGTGCTGCTCACGACCATATGTCTTATTTGATTTCTCAGGCGTTTGTCCCCAAAACTCTTCATAATAGGCTTTCTTCCTTTTCCTTGTATCTTGAGAACCAGCATCTTAAGCTTCTTGCTGCAGATACTGTGGATGAAATGTCCTGCCCCGAGGGTCAGCCATCAGGGAAGAAGGTGCATAAGGTAAGACCGGAGTCTCCCACTGTCCAGCCTCTCCCGAGAGTTTCTCCTGAGGTTATTATGAACCCAGAGGCTCGCCTGGTTGTTTTGTCAGATTCTTCTACCACATCTGGACTGGAGGCTGATGAGGATCTGGTGGGCAGCATGTCCAACGAGGCTTTGCAGGCATCCATTTTGGGCATTCAGAAGGAACCATGTTTGACTGTTTCTGAGGGGTCTAAATGGGTTCCGCAGTTTCTCTTTAGGGAAGAGTTTCCTACTGCAGTTGTGGAATACTGTCCTGAGTCTGGGTCTTCTCAGGTTTCAAGGATGGATGTCCCCTTAAAAAAAGAGACAAAAAACTAATCATGTTTCTTTCTCCTAGGGATCCACAAAGTGAGTGTCAGGCCTTTACTCAGGGGTTGTTCAATGCTTTACTGTTGTTAAGGCCTCCTCAAAGGTTTTGGTTCCTGCTCCTCCTTGGTCCTCTTCTTCTCTTAAAAGGCCCAGAGAACTGAATTCTTCTGATTTGGATTCTGATGATGACTCCCTTGCTTATTCTACCCAGATTCCTTCTCCTTTAGGCTGCATGTCTGAGGAGGAGGATTCTCATACTCTAGATAATCCTTCTGAGGGAATTTCCTTTGGGGACACACTCTCTAGGATGATGGCATTTTTTAAGTGGGATTGTGCCCAGGTTTTAGATATCCATAAGAGGAACTATAAGTTACTGCAGATGGAATCTCTTAAACCTGTGGCCATTTTTCATGTCTTGCCTGCTTTATTGGATGTTTTTCCAATGCCGCTAAAGCACCAGATTCACTGTCCCCTGCTCCCATGAAGTCTAATTGGTTTTATAGGGTGCCTGAGAATTGTTCTTTTCTGTTTAAATGCCCTTCTGTTGACACCTCTGTGGTCTCTGTAGCCTCTGATAAGCCATCTCAATTGCTTCCTTCGTCCAAGTTACTGATTTCTGAATAGGACAGAAGAACCATTGATAGGCTGGGTAAGAAGGTTTATACTTCGGCTACCCTAGCTTTTAGGGATATTAATTATCAGACCAATATCTCTAGGTATGGCTTGGCTCTTCTTTCTCAGGCTTGTCAGCTTCTTTCTGATCTTCCAGACTCTGAGAGTAAACCTTCTGCTTTTTCCTTGTTTGGGACTTCCTCTCAGTTTGTTCGTCATTCTATCAAATGTAGTTATGATGCAGCAGATGCTTATCTAGGGGTGCTGCTTCTGGTTCAGTTCAGAGGAGATAATCTTGGCTTAAGCTTCATCCTTTGCCTGATGATATTAAGGTTAAGTTGATGGATGCTCCTCTGGATAATAATCTTTTGTTTGATGAAGCAGCTGCTGGTTTATTTAAGTATCCTCAGGACAAGGGGGAGGCTTTACATGAGCTTAAGCATGTCTTTGTTTCTCTTGTGCCTAAATTTCAGTGAAACTACTCTTCTAAGCCAGCCTTTGTTTGTAGGGAGCTTGTCCTCCTTCTAAAGGTAAAAAGGATTGTAAACTGACTTCTTCTGTTAAGGCCACTCAGACTGCAGGGATTCTTAAGCCTTCCTTTCCTGACAAACCTGGTGCTGTTATCCACTTGTTCCCAGCCACATTCCTCTTTCCCTTAACCTTTCTCTTTATCTTCCTGTTTGGCTCTAAATCACCCAGGATTCTTGGTTTCTGTCAGTCATTCGGCAAGGGTATTTCAGGGTCTGGATTTCCCACCCTCCTTCTATGGGCATTCCTCAGCCTCTTCAGGAACAATGTCTTTTTTCCCAGTTTTTCTTTGAGACCTATTGTCTCCGGGTACTATTCAATAGGTACCAGTGTTCCAAATGGGGAAAGGGTTTTATTCAAGAATGTTTCTAGTGCCCAGAAAAGAAGGTACTTGGAGACCTATTCTAGACCTCTCCCTTCTAAACACTTTTCTGAATGTGCCTTCCTTTTAGATATTGTCTCTTCAGACCCTTTCTCCTCTCTTGCTCCCTCAGGCCATTCTGGTGTCTCTGGACCTCAAGGATGCTTATCTCAATATTCTGATCCATCCTCTTTTTGGGAGATTTTTGCATTTCTCTGTTGCTTCCTGGCATTTTTAGTTCTGTGCTTTGCTCATTGGCCTTCTTACTGCCCCAAGGGTATTCATCAAATGCCTCGCTCCTGTAATTGCCTTTTGCAGGCTTCAAGGGATCCAAATCTTTCCTTATTTGGATGACCCTCTGATTCAGACATCTTCTCCAGAGGTCCTTTTGCAAAATCTTCATTTTACCATTTCTCTTCTTCAGAGCCTAGGTTCATAATAAACTTCAAAAAGTCTTCCCTGACTCCTTCTCAGAATCATGTCTTTCTGGGTTGCATGATTCAAATGGTGCCTCCTCCAAAGTTATTATCTGTCATTTATTTCTTTCAAACTCTTCTTCCCTGGCCTCCATGACAGCCTGGGAGTTTCTGAGAGCTCTGGGGTTCATGGCTTCCACAATTCCGATGCTCCCTCTGGCCAAACTCCACATGACAAAATTCCAGTGGTGTCTGAAGTCTGTGTGGCTTCAGCATGGGCAACCTCTATACTTTCCAATTCTTCTTCTCCCATGTCTCAAGAAAGGACTTCTGTGGTGGATTCAACAGTTGTCTTTGAATGGAAGGATCCCTTTTCAACCTCCTCTTCCCTCTCAGACTCTGTTCAGAGATGCTTCAAATGTGAGATGGGGAGCAACGTTTGGCTCCCTGAGGTTTCAGGGAGTGTGGTCACCTCATCAGCGGAAGAGCACATCAACATCAAAGAGATGGCTCCTCAAGCCTTACATCCTCTTTTCTCTCCATGGCCTCTCTAAGTATTCACAGACAATACCACAATTATGTGTTATATCACTAAACAGGGGGGTAGGAGATCTTACTGTCTTTGCCGGCTGGCACTTCTGGTATGGGATCTAGCTAACCAATATCAAGTGACTCTTCAGGTGGTTTACATTCTTTTAGATCAGAACATTGAGGCACATTGAGCTAATTGGAGGAAGTCAGAGGAAGGGCTCTGAGCTAACAAGTCTGAGATTTATAACATTAAGTATCCTGTTTGTTGCTTATTTCTGAGTTATTTATAGCACTTTTATTTTACTCACTGTGTGTGAGGTATTAAGTAGATTTTTCTACAATTGTTAAGCATCTGGTTGCATTTGTTTGTTCTGATTTCCTGCTAGGAGTGTATCATATAACTTGTTTGCATTTAAAAGCTTTCTCTAGAGTCTCCTTCATCCTTTATCTGTTTAAACATTTCTGCAGTTTTTTCGACCTAAGTAGTGTAGGTAGTGTAGCATTGTCCATACTTAGGCTTGTGCTTTGGGTCTAGTTGTTTGTTAGTAGAGGCTGTGTGTCTGATCACATGTCCCAGGTCATCATAGCTTTGCCAAAGCCAGTATAGCATTTCAGTGAGAGTGAATTGTTTGTGGTCATTGGATGACTGGGGTTGCCTGGACTACACCTTCGAATAAGCACCTCATTGGTTCTTTCAAGCTTTTTTTAAAGTTGTTTCAGGTTTCAACTTCATTACTTAAGAAGTTAACTTGTGGCTTTTTCCTGCCATTTCACACTGAGCTAATCAGAGGAATTCGGAGGAAGGGCTCTGTGCTAACGAATCTGAGATATATAACATTAAGTATCCTGTTTTTGCTTATTTCTGAGTTATTTATAGCACTTTTATTTTACTCACTGTGTGTGAGGTATGAAGTAGAATGTTCTACAATTGTTAAGCATCTGTTTGGGTTTGTTCTGATTTCCTGCTAGGAGTGTATCATGTAACTTGTTTGCCTTTAAAAGCATTCTCTAGAGTCTCCTTGATCCTTTATCTGTTTAAACATTTCTGTAGTTTTTTCTACCTAAGTAGTGTTAGTAATGTAGCATTGTCCATACTCAGGCTTATGTTTTGGGCCTAGTTGTTTGTTACTAGAGGCTGCGTGTCTGAGCACATGTCCCAGGTCATCATAGCTTAGCCAAAGCCAGTATAGCATTTCAGTGAGAGTGAATTGTTTGTGGTCAGCGGTTGACTGGGGTTGCCTGGACTACGCCTTGGAATAAGCACCTCATTGGTTTTTTCAAGCTTTTTTAAAAGTTGTTTCAGGTTTTAACTTTGTTACTTAAGAAGTTAACTTGTGACTTTTTTTGCCATTTCACACTGAGCTAATCGGAGGTAGTCGTAGGAAGGGCTCTGAGCTAACAACTCTGAGATATATAACATTAAGTATCCTGTTTTTTGCTTATTTCTGAGTTATTTATAGCACTTTTATTTTACTCACTGTATGTGAGGTATTAAGTAGAATTTTCTACAATTGTTAAGCATCTGGTTGCATTTGTTTGTTCTGATTTCCTGCTAGGAGTGTATCATATAACTTGTTTGCATTTAAAAGCATTCTCTAGAGTCTCCTTCATCCTTTATCTGTTTAAACATTTCTGCAGTTTTTTCGACCTAAGTAGTGTAGGTAGTGTAGCATTGTCCATACTCAGGCTTGTGTTTTGGGCCTAGTTGTTTGTTAGTAGAGGCTGTGTGTCTGAGCACATGTCCCAGGTCATCATAGCTTAGCCAAAGCCAGTATAGCATTTCAGTGAGAGGGAAATGTTTGTTGTCAGTGGCTGACTGGGGTTGCTTGGACTACACCTTGGAATAAGCACCTCATCGGTTCTTTCAAGCTTTTTTTAAAGTTGTTTCAGGTTCCAACTTTGTTACTTAAGAAGTTAACTTTTGACTTTTTCTGCCATTTCACACTGAGCTAATCTGAGGAAATCAGAGGAAGGGCCCTGAGCTAACGAATCTGAGATATATAACATTAAGTATCCTGTTTTTTGCTTATTTCTGAGTTATTTATAGCACTTTTATTTTACTCACTGTGTGTGAGGTATTAAGTAGAATTTTCTACAATTGTTAAGCATCTGATTTGGTTTGTTTGTTCTGATTTCCTGCTAGGAGTGTATCATATAACCTGTTTGCATTTAAAAGCACTCTCTAGAGTCTCCTTCATCCTTTATCTGTTTAAACATTTCTGCAGTTTTTTCTAAATAAGTAGTGTTGGTAGTGTAGCATTGTCCATACTCAGGCTTGTGTTTTTGGTCTAGTTGTTTGTTAGTAGAGGCTGTGTGTCTGGGCACATGTCCCAGGTCATCATAGCTTAGCCAAAGCCAGTATAGCATTTCAGTGAGAGTGAATTGTTTGTGACCAGTGGCTGACTGGAGTTAGCTGGACTACGCCTTGGAATAAGCACCTCATTGATTCTTTCAAGCTTTTTTTAAATGTGTTTCAGATTTCAACTTTGTTGCTTAAGAAGTTAACTTGTGACTTTTTCTGTCATTTCACACTGAGCTAATCGGAGGAAGTCGGAGGAAGGGCTCTGAGCTAAGGAATCTGAGATATATAACATTAAGTATCCTGTTTTTTGCTTATTTCTGAGTTATTTATAGCACTTTTATTTTACTCACTGTGTGTGAGGTATTAAGTAGAATTTTCTGCAATTGTTAAGCATCAGGTTTGGTTTGTTTGTTCTGATTTCCTGCTAGGAGTGTATCATGTAACTTGTTTGCCTTTAAAAGCATTCTCTAGTGTCTCCTTGATCCTTTACCTGTTTAAACATTTCTGTAGTTTTTTCTACCTAAGTAGTGTTAGTATTGTAGCATTGTGCAAACTCAGGCTTATGTTTTGGGCCTAGCTGTTTGTTAGTAGAGGCTGTGTGTCTGAGCACATGTCCCAGGTCATCATAGCTTAGCCGAAGCCAGTATAGCATTTCAGTGAGAGTGAATTGTTTGTTGTCAGCAGCTGACTGGGGTTGCCTGGACTACGCCTTCGAATAAGCACCTCATTGGTTCTTTCAAGCTTTTTTTAAAGTTGTTTCAGGTTTTAACTTTGTTACTTAAGGAGTTAACTTGTGACTTGTTCTGCCATTTCACACTGAGTTAATTAATTAATTAATTAGTTTATTTATTTATTTTACATTTGTTGACTGGGCTAGTCTAACTGGATATATGTCCATTTTCAGTAGAGGCCTGGGGAGATAAGCTCCGAAGAAGCACAAAAATATAATCACATATACATAGATTAATTCCATGTTAAACATTGCTAGAAAGAAAGACCAGGAATAATCTCAGAGTTCCAGGGAGATAAGCTCTGAGGAAGCACGAATATAATAACATATACAAGATTAATTTCATGTTAAATATTGCTAGAAAAAAAGACAAGGAATAATCTCAGTGATCGTTTTTTCTTAGTGTAGTGCTAAGTAAAAAACACAACATAATACAGATGTAGTTGCAATATAACATTTAAAGGAGAGCAGCTGAGTTAGATAATTTATTAGTAAGCGGGTTGGCATGAAGAAGGACAACAAAAGTATGAGCTGCAATATTTAGAATATGTGTTAAAAACATGTTTAATTAAAGAAGTTATGAGGAGATCATAAGAAAAGATCTAGAAAGGAATAGGTTTGTTGTTACTAAGAAAAGGAACAAGAATATAAAAAAGAGGAGAGAAGGTAGATCCTAGGAAGAAGGGTAATAGATCCATCAGGTTTAGTACAAGGGCATAACCACTGTGTTCTGAGAAAAAGTTTCAGTTTGTTTTTGAAGAGTGATATTGAGGGAACAGAGCAAAGTTCAGTAGGAAGAAGATTCCAGGATTTTCCAGCAGTATTACAGAAAAGAGAGTCTCCAGCCCTGTTGTTAGATTTACAAATATTTACCAGAAGTCTTTGTGACGAATGTAAGGTCTTAAGATTGTTGTAGGGGACAATGAGGGTAGATAGTATAGTGGTATTAGTGGGATGGTAAAGGGTTTTGTGGGCAATGGTAAGTTGGTGGAATTTAAGCTGATTTTGTATTTCAAGCCATCCTAGTTGCTTTTGGTTAATACAGTGGTGGGTTCTGAAAGGGGTTCCTGTGGCAAATCTGGCTATGCTATTGTAGGCACTTTCCATTTTATTAAGGTTGATTTTAGAGAGGTTAGTGTATATGGGTGAGGCACAGAGAAGAGTATAAATTAGGTGAGTATGAGCAATAGTTATTCTTGCTGCAGGAGAGAGAAAGGGTTTGATTCTGTAGAGAGAGCCCAGTTTTCTGTTAACAGATTTTAAGGTATTATTAATATGGGTGTCAAAGTTAAGGTTATCTATGGTGATACCAAGTAGTTTGGTAGTTGAGTCTGGGGATATAAGAGTGCTGTTATTGGATGTTACTGTGAGGTTTATTGGAGGGATTTACTAATAGGAGTGAAAAGGAGGAGTTTAGTTTTTTTGGGGTTTAGTAGGAGACAGCGTTGAGTAAACCATAGTTCAACTGTGTTAAAGACCTTTTGAGTGAGGGAGTAAAGCTCAGATATGGATGTGGCTGACCATATAAGTGTCGAATCATTTGCATATTGTATGCATGTAGCTTGGGGGATTGCTAGGTGAAGGTCGTTGATAAATATAGAAAATAGGAAGGGTCCTAATATGGACCCTTGAGAGACCCCTATGTTAATGGGTAGATGGGTAGATAGAATATTATGCCAAAGCACGGCCTGCTGTCTGTTTTCTAGATAGGATTGGAACCATTTTATAGCAAATGCATCTAGTGACAGAGATTTGAGGATATTTATAAGTATTTGGTGATTTATCATATTGAACGCCTTAGACAGATCTATAAACAGTGCAGAGGAAAGCCTATTAAGGTTACAGTTTTTGTTGATACAGTGAGTGAAGGAAAGAAGGGCAGTAGTAGTGCTGTGTGAGGGTCTGAAACCATGTTGTGAGTTGGAAAGTAAGTTATATTGGATTAGGTGGTCTACCAATTGTTTATGGATGCATTTTTTCCCATGATCTTAGCTAGGGGAGAAAGAAGGGCAATGGGACGGTAGTTGGAGAGTTCAGTGGAGTTACCTCCCTTATGAAGGGGAATAATATGGGAGACCTTCCATATGCTTGGGATGTGTCCTTCAGTGATAGTTCTATTAATAAGAATGGAAATGGGATATGCAATAGATTTGGCTGCCTTTTGTAAGTATTCAGCAGGAATCATGTCAGCTGAAGGAGTACATGGTTTGAGCTTTTGGATGAGGGCTAGAATGTATGTAGTCGGTACTGGTTGGAAGAGCAAAGGAGGGGGTGGGTTAGTGATATAGTTGGATATAGGTAAGTCCTGAGTAGATAGCTGATTAGTAAGATTTTGAATGGCCTCAGTGAAATAGGTATTAATGGTATTAGCAGTCTGTTTCGGATCCTCTTGATCTGTGTCTTGTGGGTGTGCTGTGATGGATTGACCTGGGTGTAATAATTGATTAATACTTGCCCAGTACTTTTGTGGTTGATTATGGTGGGGCTGCTGGAATTGTAAGTAGTATTTTCTTTTGTCAGACTGCACTGCTTTTTTAGTTTCGTTTCTTAGCTGTCTGAAGTTTTGTTGATCTACTGGGTTTTTAGTTGATCTTGATTTGTTCCAGTATTTATTTCTGAGCTTGATCTTTTGCCTGGTTTCTTTTGAAAGCCATGGAGCAGATTTTATTCTCATTCTTATAAAGTGAGTTGGGGCATGGTGGTCTAGAATGGATAAGAAGTTAGAGTTAAAGGAAATGACAGCTTCCTCCAGTGGGAGGTATTTTAAGGGAGACCAGTTGCATGTTCTTAGTTCCCTTTGGAAGAGATCGGAATTAAAGTTTTTCTTGGTTCTAATTGCTATGGTTGGGTTGGGTAGGTTGGTTTTATGCCTGATGATGTAGGTTAGTGAGTGGTCACTTACATCATCTGTTAATCAGAGGAAGTTGGAGGAAGGGCTCTGAGCTAACGAATCTGAGATATATAACAATAAGTATCCTGTTTTTTTTGCTTATTTCTGAGTTATTTATAGCACTTTTATTTTACTCACTGTGTGTGAGGTATTAAGTAGAATTTTCTACAATTGTTAAGCATCTGGTTTGGTTTGTTTGTTCTGATTTCCTGCTAGGAGTGTATCATATAACTTGTTTGCATTTAAAAGCACTCTCTAGAGTCTCCTTGATCCTTTATCTGTTTAAACATTTCTGCAGTTTTTTCTACCCAAGTAGTGTTGGTAGTTTAGCATTGTCCATACTCAGGCTTGTGCTTTGGGCCTAGTTGTTTGTTAGTAGAGGCTGTGTGTCTGAGCACATGTCCCAGGTCATCATAGCTTAGCTAAAGCCAGTATAGCATTTCAGTGAGAGTGAATTGTTTGTGGTCAGTGGCTGACTGGGGTTGCCTGGACTACACCTTGGAATAAGCACCTCATTGGTTCTTTCAAGCTTTTTTTAAAGTTGTTTCAGGTTTCAACTTTGTTACTTAAGAAGTTAACTTGTAACTTTTTCTTCCATTTCACACTGAGCTAATCGGAGGAAGTCAGAGGAAGGGCTCTGAGCTAACGAATTTGAAATATATAACATTAAGTATCCTGTTATTTGCTTATTTCCGAGTTATTGATAGCACTTTTATTTTACTCACTGTGTGTGAGGTATTAAGTAGAATTTTCTACAATCGTTAAGCACCTGGTTGGGTTTGTTTGTTCTGATTTCCTGCTAGGAGTGTATCATATAACTTGTTTGCATTTAAAAGCATTCTCTAGAGTCTCCTTCATCCTTCATCTGTTTAAACATTTCTGCAGTTTTTTCGACCTAAGTAGTGTTGGTAGTGTAGCATTGTCCATACTTAGGCTTGTGTTTTGGGCCTAGTTGTTTGTTAGTAGAGGCTGTGTGTCGGAGTAAATGTCCCAGGTCATCATAGCTTAGCCAAAGCCAGTATAGCATTTCAGTGAGAAGGAAATGTTTGTTGTCAGTGGCTGACTGGGGTTGCTTGGACTACACCTTGGAATAAGCACCTCATTGGTTCTTTCAAGCTTTTTTTAAAGTTGTTTCAGGTTTCAACTTTGTTATTTAAGAAGTTAACTTTTGACTTTTTCTGCCATTTCACACTGAGCTGATTAGAGGAAATCAGAGGAAGGGCTCTGAGCTAAGGAATCTGTGATATATAACATTAAGTATCCTGTTTTTCGCTTATTTCTGAGTTATTTATAGCACTTTTATTTTACTCACTGTGTGTGAGGTATTAAGTAGAATTTTCTACAATTGTTAAGCATCTGGTTTGGTTTGTTTGTTCTGATTTCCTGCTAGGAGTGCATCATATAACCTGTTTGCATTTAAAAGCACTCTCTAGAGTCTCCTTGATCCTTTATCTGTTTAAACATTTCTGCAGTTTTGTCTACCTAAGTAGTGTTGGTAGTGTAGCATTGTCCATACTCAGGCTTGTGTTTTGGGCCTAGTTGTTTGTTAGTAGAGGCTGTGTGTCTGAGCACATGTCCCAGGTCATCATAGCTTAGCTAAAGCCAGTATAGCATTTCAGTGAGAGTGAATTGTTTGTGGTCAGTGGCTGACTGGGGTTGCCTGGACTACGCCTTGGAATAAACACCTCATTGGTTCTTTCAAGCTTTTTTTAAAGTTGTTTCAGGTTTCAACTTTGTTACTTAAGAAGTTAACTTGTGACTTTTTCTGCCATTTCACACTGAGCTAATTGGAGGAAGTCAGAGGAAGGGCTCTGAGCTACCGAATCTGAGATATATTACATTAAGTATCCTGTTTTTTGCTTATTTCTGAGTTATTTCTAGCACTTTTATTTTACTCACTGTGTGTGAGGTATTAAGTAGAATTTTCTACAATTGTTAAGCATCTGGTTAGGTTTGTTTTTTCTGATTTCCTGATAGGAGTGTATCATATAACTTGTTTGCATTTAAAAGCAGTCTCTAGAGTCTCCTTTATCCTTTATCCTTTTAAACATTTGTGCAGTTTTGTCTACCTAAGTAGTGTTGGTAGTGTAACATTGTCCATACTCGGGCTTGTGTTTTGGGCCTTGTTATTTGTTAGTAGAGGCTGTGTGTCTGAGCACATGTCCCAGGTCATCATAGCTTAGCTAAAGCCAGTATAGCATTTCAGTGAGAGTGAATTGTTTGTGGTCAGTGGCTGATTGGGGTTGCCTGGACTACACCTTGGAATAAGCACCTCATTGGTTCTTTGAAGCTTTTTTTAAAGTTGTTTCAGGTTTCAACTTTGTTACTTAAGAAGTTAACTTGTGACTTTTTCTTCCATTTCACACTGAGCTAATCGGAGGAAGTCGGAGGAAGGGCTCTGCACTAACAAATATGAGATATATAACATTAACTATCCTGTTTTTTGCTTATTTCTGAGTTATTTATAGCACTTTTATTTTACTCACTGTGTGTGAGGTATTAAGTAGAATTTTCTACAATTGTTAATCATCTGGTTGGGTTTGTTTGTTCTGATTTTTGTTTCCCACCCTCCCTCCCTCTTGGTATCCTGTTTCTATACTTTGTGGCTTTGCAGTTGCCAACCCCTACTGTAAATTTGATTTTGGGCACTCCTCCTGGTCTAGTGTCATTACTTCATTCTACCTATTCCAGGGAGAACATTTGAGAAGGCCAACCCAGTTAGCTTCTGCTCCTACTTTCCCCTTTCCACTTTACAAAAAAAAAAAAAAAGTTTTTCTAAGCTTGTTCCCTACCTTTCCTATAAGTTGTCTAGTCCAGATACAGATTTGCTGTATCCAGGAGTTTTTGTAAGCTTCTGAGCGCCCAAGCCTTTCTGTGTTGGTGGGAAGCCTTCTAGCTTAATTTTGTTTCTTAGAACTAGCCAGTTTTCTAGTTTCAGCACTCAAATCTGTTTCTTTAGCTCAGCACTTCTTCAGAACTCATTGTAAGCACTAAATAAGCTACAAATCACTACAACACTTAACTTTCCTCAATTGTCTAGAGGAAAACAGTTTTTAGTACTTAATAAATAAGCACCTATTCAGGCATGTCTAAGGGTCAGCTCCAGGCATTTTCCCCTGTCTACTTGATGAATCTGGGCATCTTGGGGCAATGCAGCAATTGCCTCATGTACACAGACAACCCTCTCCTCCTACCACCCAACACTACAACCTGTGAGAGATGCACTTATATAACCAAACTGGAAGCAAAGCTCTCTTCACCCAAGACTGGACTAGACAGTCAAGAGGAGAAGGTAAACACTTGCACCACACCACACTCATCACATAGTCCCTCAAAACCTACACCACCAAAACACACACACATAGAAACACAAAACACACACCTACATTCGTCGACGCTCTCAAAAAAAATCTACCCAAGCAACAGGGACCTCCAAAGCAGAAACACAAGCAACCTCCACCCCCCAACACAGCCCAAATGACACATAGCCCACAAACTCAGTGTGTCAATCAACCACAGCCTATAAGGCATAAGAACGTACCTAACACTCTAGTCATAGGTGACTCTATAGTCAGGCACACTGATGTTCCACTCACAAGGCTAAACAAGGAGAAAGCCACTGTCAGCTGCCTGTCAGGTGCCAGGATCCACCACATAACACATGCACTCAGGTCACTCCACAGCAAGTACAAATATGACTCTGTCATTGTTCATGTTGGCGTGAATGACCTGAGATGTACATCACTGGACTACATGAAAAGAGACATGGAGGAGCTTTCTGATATTGTAGCCCAGGCAGGTATGACCATAGCCCTTAGTAGCATCCTGCCATCACCCAGAATGATATCACAGTACAAGGACAAAATGATTGACTTCAACAATTGGCTAAGCTTCTGGTGTCATTCTAAGGGGATCCAGTATCTGTCTGCCTGGGATGAAATGATCGACAAACCACAATGCTTTGCCAGAGATGGCCTGCACTTGTCGACCTTGGGATTTCGGATACCGGCTAAGGCTCTTGCCACCTCTATAGTGCCTTTTTTAGGCAAGATTAAAATGACAAATTCACCACTGTAACAGATATAAGCAGGCAAACTCTGAGGGTAATGCTACTCAATGCTAGAAGTCTAAACCTCAAAATACACTCACTCGAGGCACTCCTTAAAATGGAGAACATCGACATCTATGCAGTGACAGAGACCTGGTTCAAGGCTCCAGAGAGCATCCCTGCATTACCAGGCTATAATTCATACCACACCTTTCGGCCACCTAACTTGGACCGAAGCACTAAAGGCGGAGGAGTGTCCAAATTCATTAAGGATATCCACACCTCCAGGCTAGTTGCTCAGCATAATGCATCTGAGATTATCCAAGTGCAACTAACTCTGGGCAAGACCGCAATGCAATTGTAGCTTGCTACAGATCCCCCACCATGCCCCAGGATTCCCACTCCTCATTTCTTGATACACTGGAAAATATTAGGGTGCAACCTAACACCTTAATAATGGGCGATTTCAACTACCCCACCATTAACCTGGAAAACTACTCATGTACCAATTCTTGTGCTCAATGTTTTCTGGAATTCATAAATTCCAATGCTTTGGATCAACATATCCACACCCCCACCAGGGGCAGCAATATCCTAGACCTGGTCATTACCAACATGGGCAACCGGTGTTTCACACCAGAGGTCAATTCCTCATTGGTCAGATCCGACCACAAGCAAATCACCCTAGACATCCACATCCCAGCCCCACCCCCCATTAGGGAAACCACCGTAAAAAAATTCTCCAAAGCCAACTTCACGCTTCTTAAGACAGAAGTGGCAAACTTTACAACACCTATGCTGATGGACAATAGAGATACGACTGCTGAATCCTATACAATTGCACTTTATAAGCACTTACACGAGTGCATGGATCATGCAATCCCTAACAGGACCAGGATGCTATCCTCCAAAAAAAGGAAACCAATCTGGTGGTCCCCTGCTATAAACAAACTCTACAACAGAAGAAAGAAACTGTTACAAAAAAGAGTAAAATCCCATGATTGGAGGAACTCCATGGTCATCCTCAGTAATAAGCTGATATCCCTCATAAAATCTTCCAAAGCTAGCTAAAATTGCCACTGATTCTAAAGACAACCACAAAGCATTCTATAGCTATGTCAAGAATCTCAATGGCAACACTCAGATCTGCTCTGAGTTACAGCACAATGGCACTAAATATACAGAACCAACTGATATTGCCAACATCCCGGCAGATAGGTTCAGTGCTAACTTTACCCCTCTCCCATCCCCTAAAGGGCCCATCTCTATACTGGAAGAATGCAAAGTACCTGTAATCATGGCCGCACAGGTAAAAAGCAGACTCTCCAAAGCCAAGAACCCAGCATCCATGGGACCTGACAACACCCCAGGCTGCGTTCTACATGAACTACAGAACAAACTGGCACCCCACCTAAGTGCCATGTTCATTCATAGCCTCACCTCAGGCTTTGTGCCCACTGAATGGTGCACAGCAATCGTTATCCCACTCCATAAAGGGGGAGCCACCACGGTCCCCAGGAACTACTGCCCCATTAGCCTGACGAGCCTGGTCTGCAAGGCTATGGAGTATATCATTATGCAACGTATAAACAATGACATTGGTAATCTCCAAACTCTGGACCCTACCCAGTTCAGGTTTGTAAAAGGCTGATCATGTCTCCTAAACCTGATAGACTTCTTTGAAGCGGTCACCAAAGCTGTAGATGAGGGTAAGGTGGCACACACAGTCTATCTAGATCTCGCCAAGGCTTTTGACACCATCCCCCATTCTGGAATTATAGACAAACTCACTAAACTAGGTATAAATCCCTATGTCACAAGATGGGTTGCCAACTGACTCACTGACCAAACCCACACTGTGAAAGTAGCAGACTCTAAATCCAGCTTCAGACCAGTGACAAGTGGAGTACCACAGGGTTCAGTCCTAAGTCCTCTCCTGTTTGGTATCTACTTCTCTGAAGTACAGGCTAACACAGAAGGTCTTTGGCTAACAAAGTTCGCAGATGACTGCAAACTAGGAGCTATAATCAAATCTCCTAATGATGTGGACATCCTACAAAAGGGCCTCACTGAGACAGATGCCTGGTGTTAAAGCCTTGGCCTCAAGCTCAATGCCAAAAAGTGCATTGTCATCCCTTTTGGTAAAAACTCTGTACCCATGAACTACCACATAGGCGGTAGTCTACTTAACACCGAAAGTGTTATAAGAGACCTTGGGACACAGGTGGACAGTAGTCTCCCCTTTGATAATCACATCACCACAGTAGTCAGGAAATCCTTCTACATGGCACACCTCATCACAAAAGGTTTCTTATCCAGAAAAAAGAGGCCATTGTTCCCCTCTACTCATCACTCATTAGACCGATTATAGAGTACAACGTCCCTTTTGGTATGTACCTCACAAGACATCTACAACAACTGGAAAGGCCACAGAAATACCTCACAAAGAGGATTACCGGCCTCAAACAGATGCCCTACGCAGACCGTCTCGAAAAACTCCACCTTTACTCTGTCGGATATCACCTACTCAGAGGCGATCTCTGCCTAACATGCAAAGCTATGTCAAACCCAGAGCTGTTGGACATGCTCCACGTAAAGAAATCCCAATCCCTCTGAGCTACACGCTCTAGGAACCTAAACCTTGTCACCATAATAAACAGAACATGCTGGAGCAATAGATTCCTATCTCAGAGACTTCCCATACTCTGGAACAAACTACCTATCTATATCAAGCAAAGCTCCTCATTAGCACTCTTCATGAAAAATCTTGATGATTGGATAGGAGATAGGAAATTCACCCCAGGGATCACTTCTGTGGCTCTCCTTGACAGGGGCACAGGAAAATAATTTTCTTGGGTGGCAAAAGCCAGGGTACTATTTGGCTAGGCATATACAGGCCCTAGGGCCAATAGCCTAGTACCTACCTATGAACCTATGAACAATCTGAGCAGGCCCTTCACTCAATACCATGAATGGATGCTTCACAGGGATGTTTCTGGACATTGTTCACCAGTGGGGTACTCCTCAAGTAGATCTCTTTGCCTCCCCTCTGAACAGACAACCTCCTCTGTTTGTGCCAGAGTTCCAGGTCCTCTGGTATGGAAGATGGATGCCCTCTTAAGTTCTTGAGGGGGATGTTTCTTTATGCATTCCCTCCCCTTCCTCTCATTCCATGAGTCCTGTTCAAGATTCAATAGGATGCTCCCAAAATCTTGTTGGTGACTCCCTTTTGACCACAACAGCACTGGTTCCCTCTACTTCTGCATCTAGCCAAGGACAATCATCACAAGTTACCTCACAGGGTGGATCTCTTCACACAAAACAAGGGGTCACTCATCCAACCCCACCTGTCCACACTTCAGCTGACACTGTGGATGATAGAGTTTTGATCCCTCAGAGACACCTTTTTTCTGAGAATGTGCTGCAGGTCCTGCAGAAGGCCAGAAAACCTACTACTACTACTAAATCCTACTTGTCTAAATGGAAGAGGTTTTCTATTTGGTCTTTCTTGTGACCTGGAATCACTTTCTGTGGATGTTCCTTTGGTTGTCTCTTATTTGTGTGAGTTGCTCAATACTGGTTTGGCCTATTCTTCTATTAAAGCCCACTTATCAGCTCTTTCTGCTTGTCTGCCTTTAACTCCCCTGTTATCTTCTTGATTTGAGGCTAAGCAATTTCTTAAAGGTGTTCTTAACATTAGACCTCACAGGAAGCCTGTTCCTCCTCCCTGGGATCTTAATTTTATTCTGGAAAACTTGACTCAGGCTCCTTTTGAGCCTGCTGTTTCAGCTTCCTTGCAACATTATTCTTGGATGACAGTTCTTTTGTTAGCTCTTACTTCTGCCAGGCAGGTGTCTGAGTTGCAAGCCCTTATGGCTTGTCCACCTTTTTGATATTTCATGAGGGCAGGGTGTCCTTGCAAACTAATCTTTATTTCATGCCCAAGGTGGTTAATGAGTTGTCACTTAATCAGTCTATTCATTTTTCTACCTTTTTCCCCTCTCTGCAATCTGACAGTGAGAGGGGGCTGCATACCTTAGATGTGCATAGACAGCTTAGACTTTATTCTGATAAAACTAAAGCTATCAGAAAAAAATACCATTTATTTGTTTCCTTTCATCCTCAGGTTTTCCAAGAAAACTGTTTCTACTTGGATTTCAAAAGCTATTTCCTTTTGTTACACTTTTCATGGAGAGACCCTTCCTTCTTCTGTAAAGGCTCATTATACTAGAGCTGTGGCTTCTTCTGGTGCTTTTTTTTCAAAGGCTTAGATGCTAATTCTATTCTTGAAGCTGCTACCTGGACTTCTGTGCATATCTTTACCAAACATTACCAATTGGATGATATCTCCAGAGCCAGAGCTTGTTTTGCGAATGCCATTCTTCATGGCTTCTTAGAAGACTCTGCTGCTTCATCCTCCTAAGTTTTTTCTTATGCTTTGGCACTCTCCCATTTGCAAGGAATACTGCAGTGGTGAATGTAAGGACATAGCACAGTTGTGTAAAATCTTACCATAATGGTAGATGCCCTTGCCTTCACCACTGCAGTATTCACTCCCTCTCTCCATCCCCCTGGTCTTTTTTCCTTTCTGGATGTGCAGGTTCTCCTTGGTTTTCCTTGGACTGTTGTTCCTACTGTGGTAATCTGTTCTGAGGATGGTACACCTGAACGTCACCTTTATGCCCTTCCTTACACAAGGTGTAAGCAGGTGACATTCTGCGTACCTTAAAGCAATGGAAATCTTTTGTAAAATAGCCGGACAAAGGGGTTCACAGCAGAGAATCCCATTAGTGAAGAATGCTGCAGTGATGAAGGCAAGGACATCTACTGTTATGGTAAGATTTTACAACTCTACTGTGCTGTTCTGCAGTAAAGTTAGCTTTTATTCTATAATCCAGACTGAATTCATTAATTAGTGGACATTGTATGCTATCTAGAGAAATGCACAGCTTTTAGAAGTAAAGGGAATATGCACATATTATAAAAAGATAGTCAAGCACCCAGGAAGAGAAAGGAGTTGATTCTAAAAATTGTAACTGGTTTTGCTTGGATATAGATGCAGCATTATGTATATATTTGTTGAACCATTAGTGATTATCAGTGATAAGGCCAAGCGATTTACTGCCTTAGCTGGTGACTTGTACATATAGGTTAAGGTACAACATTCTGCTGATTGGATGGCACTAGTGAAGTTGTCTTTATACAGGATAATGATGTTAGCATCAAATAATGTTGCCTCCTGGTTACAGAGAGCATAGTTTTGGTTTTAATAATATTACAGTAAGTCTCAAGAGTTTATAAAGTAAATGGTGGATCAAAGTTGGATTGCAGTGTGGTAATGACTATGGCGATTGTATTATATGTGAAAGGATTGTGAAATCATATTGATATTGGACCTGCTTTCCTACTTATGATGACAAGACTAGATCATTCACAGAAATATTAAAAAAATAACACATATACTACAAAGCGAGGGACTGAAACAGTAATGAACATTTTTTACTTAATTTACTTTAATATATTTGTTAACCAGGTAAGAAAAGTCATCTATCTTAGAGAATTTGTAGAGATGATGCTGGCTATAAGGGAAGGGTAAAAACAGAATACATGAACATCTTAATTTTGCCAATCAGACAGAATATTCTGAGGGATAGGAGGAAAATGGAGTGCCTCAGTAAAAACAAAACAAAACAAACAGAAAAACAACCTGAAGGAAATCATGAAAACTGTACATAACATTGTTGAGAGATTAATATTACCTCCCAAGTTCCTGAAGCTGTCTGATACAAAAAAATTGTCACCGGTATATAAAAGCAGTCAGATTACTGCAGTATTATAAATATTGTAAAGTATGATCGGTGTAGTTATTTGGAAACTAGATCAACAAAAACACACAGTTTTAAAACAATGTTTTTGAATGTTTTATAATCAGAGCCTAGTTTTGTCAGATATTATTTGAATTTAATTTATGTTAAATGCTATTGATGTTATATGTTCACCTATTAATAGTATATGTATGGAAAATGTTGTTTTCTGCACAGGTATTGGCTTTAGTTGTTAATATCATTTGTGTATTGGAGAGTCTGGTTGGCTAATGGGACTGTATGTTTAGAGGGATTTTTCAGTATAGCAGCAATTTCTCTGTACAAGGAGCAATGCTGTCAGCAAAGGTTCTCTTTACTAACACTGTTGTGTGATTATGGAGTTAATATATCTAGAGAGAGAGAGACACTGGGGCATGGAAAGTATAGCCTCCCAAATTCTTCCTGCACGAACACTTTTTTACGGTTGCTTTTGTTTATCTTTGCAGGTGAGGGATTAGAATCAACTGTTGCACATTGGCTTTTGATTAGTTTGCATCCAACTATGTGCCACATACTCACATAACACATAGCATGCACATATATAAAGTTTAAGGGCTCATACAGTGTTCAGTTTGGTTAGCTAAGTAAGAGACAAACCATGTAGAATTAAAATCATTAAGCCATTCCCCACAAAAGGGAGTTGTGGAAGATATGATTATCCATGATAGTGAACAAAGCACCTGGATGTTGACTGTAATTGAGAACAAAATCCAAAGCATGGCCAGTGTTAGCATTTTGGGGTCTCCAATAAATATTAAGCTGTGGTTCCCATGGATACTTCCAGTGTAAGTAACGCTGTCACTGCCATCTCTCCTATGCAGCCTTATAGTTCACGCTGCAAAGTCTTTAGGAGTAGCATGCACAGACTGAACTGTAACTATGATGCTCTTACATTAAGATAGGCCTGTGTAGCACACTATGTTAGTGCATCACACAGAGGGACTTTCACAGTGACTGGCATTTAGCTGCAATAATGATACATTACAACAACTTTATGGACTTGAGTGAAGTGGTGCTCTTGACACTGCTTACTGCTTTGCTCACACACACACACACACACACACACACACACACACACACACACACACACACACACACACACACACACGCACACACACACACATATCCTCCAGTTCTGTCCCCTCCCCCCATCCCAGCTCCCTACACAAAGCACATTACCTTCTTTATTTTATTAAATTTGCTTTACTTTTCATCTTTTTCAAGAATCTGTGACTTTCTATATGCTCTGAGGTTTATTTTGAGGTCTTTTTTTCCTTTTTTACACAAAGTTTTCATCCAATGATGGCTTGAACAAAAATTGACATTAAGGAAAGAAACTTTGTTTCTTTTCAACTTTAGTTTTCCTTGCATATTATCAATACAGTTTACCTGGCCAAGACAAGACAGTAATAACAATTTAGGAAATTATTCAATTAAGCCATAGGGTTATTGATGTTATAAGGTATGTTTTTCAGCATATTTCTAACCTTTTAATCCAGTGGTGTCCTGAACAAAAATCATGAGTAGAAAAAATAATTTCAAGTCTTATTTTTTCTTTCAAGTAATTCATATATTGTACACAAGGTTTAATGTTCAAAGGTGATAAAATAGTAATTCACAATAAACTAACAAGGTAATTGTTTGTGAGGATACACAATCCAATTTGGAAACACTGCCTGCTTACCTACCCTTAAAAAAGACATTCATTGCATATGCATTCCTCTGGTGTTAGATTGGGATAAAATCAGAGGTTCAAATGGCCACAGTCATGTATTTCAAGTGACAACTGTTGTAAGGAAGTTATTTTTCATTACACAGCTTTCTATCTCAAGAGTTGGCATCCACATCTAGGGATACTATTTTATCAAAGTACTAAGCACTCATTAGGACAGTCATTGAGTGTAATGCCCCTTTCAGTAGGCACCTGTCCAAATGCTTATCATAACTGAAACGAGGACAATTCTTTCTAAAAAAAAAAAAAAATCAAGGGCTTAAATCATAAAAAGTATGCAGTCCATATCAAAACCTTGTTCTTCTTCTCATTATCATCAAGGCTATTCAATGATGATTTCTTCCTTGTTTATAGATTTTCAAATATAATTTGGAAAAATGGAAGTGTACCTGGAAATTCAGCCCCATGCTCCTCATAGAGAGGGGAAACATGTAAGTGTTCAAACATATCTTTGTTCAGGCCTCTCTAAGTTATTCGTATGCAAAGTATAAGGGCGAAAAACTACCATGGGAATGAAAGGCTGGTCTTCCTAGGATCCTCACAGAACAGATTGACAGCCTAATAAACCTATGAACCTATGAAAGATTGCTGTGTGTGTGTGTGTGTGTGTGTGTGTGTGTGTGTGTGTGTGTGTGTGTGTGTGTGAGGGTGTGTATGTGTGTGTGTGTGTGTGTGTGTGTGTGTGTGTGTGTGTGTGTGTGTGTGAGGGTGTGTATGAGTGTTTGTGTGTGTGTGTGTGTGTGTGTGTGTGTGTGTGTGTGTGTGTGTGTGTGTGTGTGTGTGAGGATGTGTATGTGTGTGTGTGTGTGTGTGTGTGTGTGTGTGTGTGTGTGTGTGTATGTGCCTGTGGAAGAGGTGCAGCAGCTACCTTAAGTTATCTTTGGTTCCTTTTTCAAGTAAGGGGGTATAGGGGAACAGATGACTGACAAGTGTATAGATGTAGCAATGACAATACTGCAGGCTTATACTGAATTGTGGTGCTGAAACACCAGGTGAGTCTATATCACCATCCTTACCTATAACCATAAGCTTTGTTTGGTGAATCAAAGGAATGGATTACCAAATCAAGTGACACAAAAACAGGTTCTTTCTTGAGGTTGCTGCTCTGTATAACAGAATGAATAGCTCAGCATGTGAGAAGGACATCAGAGTACAGCTGTTGCTCTTCTGGGTTGAAAACTACAGGTGCTTTAGGCAACTAGATAAGGATGCCCTTAGGTGTCTGCTGTGAGAGATGGAGAAGGAAACAGTGAGAGAAATTCACAGAGCAGACTTGGATTTTCTCTCACTTTTCACCTGTGAACACCAACAGATTCAACAGGACGACTATAAGATTGTTGCTGGGGATAGGTAAATCTAAAAAGGGTTAGAAAATAATTGAATTGATAGCTGGATATGGGGATGCAACTAATATGGACTTTTTAATAAGTAATGAAGTGAGATTCTTCCATGTTAAAAGTCATGATAGTGGGTCAGGTAGAGCACAAAAAGCTAGTGAAGAAACAATAATCTGTAGGCAGACATCACTCAACAAGGGAGTCATATGTTCAGTGAAATAAATATTTCATACTGACACATTGAATTTTAAGTGGACAACAAAATCCTTGCATAAGACCTATGTCTTATGAACAATAAAAACTAAAGTGTCTGCTTTGACACATTGAATTATAAGTGGGAAGTTAAAATATTGCATAAGATCCATGTTTTGTGAACAATAAATGCTGAAGTATAAGAAAGTATTAATGACATTTTGAGGCAAGATGACTGGGGACAGTGAGTGAAGTTCCAGATGAGCCATTCATGTATGCTGCAAAACAAGTTACTCAGATAAAAAAAGAAAAGCATCTTAATAATGGTTTAGCTGATGTAATACTGACATGGTTTAAGATCTATCATGACTGGCATGAATCTAAATAGTTTAGCTCATGTAACACTAACATGTTCTAAGATCTGTCATGACCTGTGTAAACAGGTACTTGAAAGTTCAAGCCTGCAAACGTAACATGATATATGCTGGAAAGATTACTAGAACCTACTGCAGAAACAGGACTTTTATGTGCTTCAACTAGACAGGGAGACGTATGCTGTCAAGGACTCATATTTACCACTTTGCAGCAATAGACCATTTCTCTGGATGTTTGCCTCTATGCTGCACCAGTGCCACATACTAAAGCAGAAATGTTTCATGCCATCACTGATTCATGTGTACCTGACAGAAAATTAACATCTTAAACAGTGTCCCAGGTGTTTAGTCTTCCAGCGTAGTATACCAATGCACATTATACTAGGGAGACACACACACACACACACACACACACACACACACACACACACACACACACACACACACACACACACACACACACACACACACACACACACACACACACACACACATAAATTCTCACAGATAACCATACACAGAGAATTATTCAACATGTATTACACTCACACCACTTGCCCTATAACACATTCTCCAGTTCACCCATACACAAACACACACAAACACACACACACACACACACACACACACACACACACACACACACACACACACACACATATACACACACACACACACACACACACACACACACACACACACACACACCTAATCCCATTCATACCTCTGCATATGCTCTAACTCTCAGACACACATGTGCACACAACCCAGCACTACCTAAATACTAATCTCCCCTGCACTTACTGCCAATGTGATCTGTCCTGTTAGGAGAAACAGGAGAACACAAACTTTTGCTTAAGTTAACTAACATTTGGCTGTGTAAATGACTTAATACAAGCATTTCTTTGGGAGAGCACATTTATCATATGCTACTCCCCCCGTAATGCCTCATTTGCATTTGCAGTAGACCATACAGATGGCCCACTGTGGTAGTTCATCTTTTCAAGGTAAAGCACTGTAGCAGGATGGTCTCTGAATCAGGACCAGCCAACAGCAATGATGGTTACTGCAGGTGACATTCTTTGTAAATCCCAGAATAGTGTGTAATCAGTAAAGTATATATGAAGCTGTAGGTGTGATACGAGAGAGAAAAATTATAAAAACTATTACAGCTTCCAGAGCTATGCTTTTTAAAAATAAATATCTAATACTCTGTTTTAACAAGTACATTAAAACACAAAAATGCAACCTTCTTTTCTCAAATGAACTCTCTTCTATATCAGTATATACCTGTTGATTTTTTTACTTACCCATAAGTAAGTAATTACTTACAAAAATAATAATTAGTAAATAATTACTGATTAAGTAAGGTACATAAGATTTATTACCCATCTCATAATTTCATATTGCTTGACAGTCATCTTTGCAATGTCTTTAATATTTTGTGTTTGCATTGCTAATTCTACAATTTTTTTATTATTTTTTATGTGTGTATGTATATTTATTTTTGTACAAACAAGGTTCAACCTCATTATATTCCCAAAACTCAAAACACTAAATCAGACTGTATAGGTGGAGTAGAATCATTCTCAAAATTCTTACAACAGCCATACACACACACACACACACACACACACACACACACACACACATATACATATATATATATATATATATATATATATATATATATATATATATATATATATATATTAGCTACCACTAGAATTTAATGTAGCTACTACTAGAATTTAATGTAGAAGCCAGCTGTCTCACACAACTGGAAACTTCAGTTCAGAAACCTTAAAAATCATAGGCTTGTGGATGTTTCTCAATGAATTAATGAATGCAAAGAAAATAGCTACTAAGCAGAGCTCAAATTCTGACTCTGGTTAAATAGTCCACTGTTTAGAAGTAACCAAGATATTAAAAAGGCATTTCTTTTGAAGCTTGTACTCACACTTTTTGTGATAGTTACTCTAATGGCACAGCAAATAGATAAGGTGCTGCCCTACAGTGGTACCTTAGGAAATAAAGGATTATGAGGGCTAGCCTTAGGTAAACTAACAACCTAGGCCAAAAGGCTCCATGACCCCATCCACCCAATGCCCAACTCATCCTGGCCTATTTACACACTCCAGATTACTTTACTTTCTCCTTTTTCTTACAGTTTGGTTTACTTTTAAACTTTTTCCTGCAGTTATTCATTTGTTCAATCAACATACTCTACCTCAGCACGACTGCACTCTCTAACTGATGAGGAAACAACTGCATTAAGCTGGGGGTCAGGGGACCACAAGACCATCAGAAGCCATGAGGGGCATTCTAGATGCTCTGTGATGCATTTTAGAAATTTTTGAACAACTTTTTTTATACAATGATTGCCTGAACAAAAACCATGATCAGAGAAAGAAAGGTATTACTCTTTAACACCCCCCCCACATTCTTTAAGCTTATCCTAACTGAAGAAGACTACTCTGTAATAAATGCAGTGGAAACAACTGCATTAAGCTGGGGATCTGAGGTCCATTATGCCCCCAGAAACCATAAGGTTTCTAGGTGCTCTGAAATGCATTTTAGAGTTTTTAAACATTTACATCCAATGATGGCCTGAATAAAAACCATGATTAAGGAAAGAAATTCAGTTTTGCTCTTCAACTTTGCTGTCTTCTTGCATCTTTTCAGCACAGGTCTACCTGACATTATTGAATTCTCCCGTACCCAAAAATTACAATCGTGAGATGACTTCACCGAAAACATATTTTAACAAACACCTGGATCACTAAAGTTGTACTCCAGGAAACTAACTACTTGCTCACCATGGTCAACTTTGCTCTTTACCCCACTATAGGGCAATCTTAGAGTTGGTATATTTAGTTAGAGGGGGTGTGGGGGCACAACTCCCCCCCACATGGGGGGTTGTGGAGAGTGAAGCCCTCCAACAGGGTGGGTTTGATTTGCTTCAGTTCATTTTTTTTTTCATGGCGGCTAAGTGATTAGTTTCTTGGAGTACGATTTCAGTGACTGGGTGTTTGTTACAATATGTTTTCAGTGAAGTTGTCTCATGAATGTAATTTTCAGGTAAGTGAGAATTTGATAATACAAAGTAGACCCTTTCGGCACATCCTAACTGACCAAGACTGTACTGTAATAACTGAATTAATCTCAGATTTGAGGGACTACTAGACATCCAGGAGTCATGAGGGTACAGATGATTCTGGGGAGCATTTTAGAGGATTTTTTCCCAACCTTTAAACCCCCATTATAGCCCAACCAAAAAATCATAAGTACAGAAAAAAAAATTAGTACTATGTGTTTTATTTCAAGGAAGAAATAAGTTGTATTCAAGTTTTAATGCTCAAAGCTGACCAAGTGCCAAATCACAATAAAGTGAGAAGACAAGTGCGTGAGGGTGCATATATCATATTTGGGAATAGTACTTGTGCCCCTAGCCCCCACCCTCAATATAGCTAGTCACTTTCTGTGTATCCCCCTCTGGTGTTAAATTGGGGTTAAAATTAAGGCATAAATGCCCACAATCATACTTTAAGCTCCTCCTGCTGCTGCTATATTTATATATAGCATGCCTCTTCATCTCCTCCCCCCCAAAAGAAAGACTTCTTCTATGTACCCTTCTGATTGGGCCAAAACAAATAGAACATGTTGTCTGCCTGACATATATAAGTAGCATGCTTATTTATTCTCTCCCAAGGGATAGCCCCCCGTATAGTACCAGATTTTTAATTGAGACCAAAACAAAAATGTATCACATCACGCTGTTCCTGTTATCTTAACTGTCCACAAAAATCACAAAGCCAGAATTATTGCCTATAATTTCTGGTTGATCAGTGCTAACATTATTGTAAAATCTGTAATAACTCTGATCTTAAAAACTTACTGGAAACTCTGCCAGAGAATATACAACCAAGTATGATAGACTGTTTGCTAAAATTGAATGCTTTTGTCTAAAAGCATACAGACTTTTTCAGATAAAACCAGAACAATTCAAAATTTGCACTTAAATAGCTTCTTTGTCACATGACCACCATCTAAGTAAAGCAAGTGCATATTTAAAGCAACAGCTGTCAAGTGCCTGCATTTAAAATAGTGTTTAAGATATAAAACTGAGAACAATTGTTACTCGTCACTAACTTAAGCCAGGACATAAGCAAAAATGATACACAAATGCTGATATATTCACCTTAAAAAATACAAACAGATGATAATAAATATAAGCATGTAATTTTTCACGTCTTCCTGTTGAGTAAGCACTGTATAGATATAGCGTCATTAAACCCTGAGGGACTGAAAGATTCAAAAATATCTGCCACCAAAGCTGACCCTCTTCAAATAATAATTTCCATGGCCCACCTCTGGGGCTGACCTCTACTTTCTCAATGATAGCAAACAGGAAATGATGGTCTGAAAATTGATGAAAATGCATGTAGAGTTCATATGTAGATTTCGCCTTTCTAATCTCATAGTTATGCTCCTAGATGTGATCCCTAAGCTTGCATTCCGATTTACCAATATAGAAACTATTGCACTGGTGACATCCTGCAGCAGGAATAATCCGCTTTGTGTGACAATTAAATTTTCCAGGGATTGAAATGGATATATTATTGATGGAAAGACTACTGCACACAAAACTGAAAGGTCATTGTGAACATGCCCCACACTTAGTCTTCTGCCCTGTAGTTTATTTATCTTTAGAATGCCCCATAAAATCACATATGTTTTTGAAACAAATACCTTTTTTATGGACTATGTTACGTGCTTCGCCTAAGCATTTACATAAAATTCTATCATTGGACATGAACTGCCAATTTTTTCTGATGATATTACTAACTGCTGAACTGCCAACTGAATATGTGGTAACAAAGACATGTGCATAGCTAGCTTGTTGCTGATACAGACAATTACCGAATGCACTAGAATGGTATTCTATAACATAAATATCACTAAATTAATTTTCAATAATACCTGCGTTAGTAGTCTTATACTGTAAAAGGGGTACATATGTACCTTTACCTTGTTTTGTTTTGACTTCCTCACTTAATGATCTGAGCAATACTTTAGAGTACCCCTTTAGGGTACCCCTTAGTCAAGAACATGGTAGAAAGTAAATCAATTTTTTTGAGAAAATCACTACAGCTAGACACCAATCTTGCTGCCATCACAAGTTGGCCTTTAACAACTGTCTGCTTTTGATGTTGTGGATGGCAGCTGGTATAATGTAAAAACATATTAGAATATGTGGGCATCTGATAGATTTGGGAAACAAGTTTTAAGCTCCCTGAAATATTTTCTTTTCTTAGCTGGGAATCTAAAAATGCAACACAATCCTGGCCTACATTATGCTTGAATTTTAAAAATAATAGTATGGTTTATGTACATTATAAAATCATCAATTCTATCCACTCTGTCTGTCCAAGCTATAAAAATATCATCCAGGAAGCCTGGTTACATTTTCCAAGAATCTCTATAATGGCAGTTAAATAAAAACTTCTCCTCCCATGAGGCCATGACTATATTTGCAGGTTCCCTATTATATGATCGAAGACGCTTTCTTTCGAATGCTTCTTAATCGAACTTGAAAGCACAAAACGGCAAAACACCGAAAAGGCATATAAGCAAATTATTTCCCTGGGAAAGAAATTGCTTGGTCGCCTTCATTATTTTGCCATTTTCATCACTGCAGTGCAATCCTGGAGTTGGTATATTTAAGTAGGTGGTTTGTGGGGGGCACAGCCCCCCACGTTGGGGGTGTGGGGGGCAAAGCCCCCCACTATATGTAATGTTTTCATTTTTTTTTTCTTTTTTGGATCAGCAATTTTTTTCCCTGGGAAAAAAAATCGCTGTTCTAAGTGTTCGGGATTGTAAGCTTTCGCTTACATGGTGTCTATAAATCAGCGTTCGCTGATTTAATATAGACCCTATTTGCATACAAAGGCCCACAAGCTGCTCCCATCACAATACCATTATTTTGATGAAAATAATGACCTTCAAAAAAGAAATAATTATTATATAATACAATGTTCATCAAAGCATTGAGTACATTATTTTTACTCTGTAAAATTTTAAAACATTCAGCTAAATATTCTGAAAACCATTCAAGGGCAATTTTGTGTGGGATGCAGCTTTATGGCGGTGTTTTCTCTGGAAGAGTTTCCAATAACGCTACTCTTACCAAGTCATTTCTTTCATCTCAACTATCCACACAAATTGCAAAGTCTGAAATATTGCCCAAAAATTATATGGTTAATCACTGCCAGCATTATTATAAAAATAGTATTAGTGTATCTCTCCATATCTCTGATGTACACCTCTTTATGAAGAATGTTCATCTTTTTTGAGTCTTAAAAAGTCCATGTTCCTTGCTGCTGCCACATTCCACTCTGAAAAAGTCCATCACACTTTTATTTTAACCATCCTCTGATCTTCCTCTTTGAAGCTGGTAGCAAGGTGTTTTTAGTTAGTTACACATTTTGCCCATTTGTTCAACATAATGTTAGGTAGCATTCCACATTTTGAAGATGGGAGGTTGAGAGATATGTTTCTCTCACCAACACTGTGTCATTCCCCTCTTCTCTGTCTATCATACAAATAACGTAGGGGAAAAGAGACCTCCTTCAGCTTCAGCATTATCCACACTTAAATTTGAATGTTTTGAGGTCACAGGGGTACAGACTTCACAGCATGAACATGATGTGACTTGATCAAGTCAGCTGGGATATCACCCTGACTGGTGCACTTCCTGTGCTCCAGGTGTTTTTTTTTTTTTCTGTAGGATACTTTATGTATCTATTTATTCATTTTTACAGTAAAGAAACATTGCTCTAAAAACTAAACAGTTGATGCAGAATACTACTGTAACTTGCTGTGCTAATTAAGGGAGGCATTGAAAGAGTAAAGGAGAGGGAAGCTGTGGAAAGGAGTTCTCTTTTTGAAAGACAATGCACCTGTTCACA
Organism: Protopterus annectens; assembly: GCF_019279795.1. Taxonomy (NCBI): domain Eukaryota; kingdom Metazoa; phylum Chordata; order Ceratodontiformes; family Protopteridae; genus Protopterus; species Protopterus annectens. Next base: position 743,036,027 of record NC_056731.1, read on the forward strand.
AGGCTGGCAAAACAATGGATGTTTTGACAAAACTGGGGTTTGAGTGCAAAGACCATCCACCCTTCTCAGCAGATTTTACTCCATCTGACTATTTCTTGTTTCCAAACCTTAAAAACAGTTTAAAAGGGTGACGATTTTCAAGTGATTCGAAGAGGATTGCAGCAGAGGAGCAGTATTTCGGTGACCAGACTTCAGACTGTTTTTTGGCAGGGTTACAGAAACTTCAGACATGATGTGCCAAGTGTGTTGAACTTCAGAGAGAATGTGTTGAGTAACTTGTAAGTTTCATGGCTCCACGTTATTCCCTTCTTGGTCAGGCTTAGAACTTTTCAGCTCCACCCCCCCCCCCCACATGCCTCTCAACTGTACAGGTTTTCGCAGAATGTCCAGATTTTTCACTCATAGTTTTGACCATTTTTCCTAAAATTGTGGTTTTCTGGCAAATTAGTAGCAAATCATTAAAGACTGAAGTTAGAAAATAATGACAGGGATTTGAGTTTCAAACTTCATACCCTTTCATAAAATGTACGCTAATGCAAAACCTGTTATTCTATCAATTTCTAAGTTTGTAGGAGCAATATTTAAAAATTGCCTTTATTTTTGGATCTTTGTCCCACTTTTATATATGGCTTTGTCCAGATTTTTTGCTCTAAGAGGTTGAGAGGTATGTCCCCTCGTACAACCCTCTCTGGGATGATTGCCTATGCATTCACTAAATACTAGCTCTATTTCATCAAATTTAACATTTGATATGATGATTAAGAAAGAAAACACATCTGACCTTAATAACTGTAGTTCCCTGTCCCAGCTACTATTACTGCCAAGACTTGTGAAAATCTTGGCTAGAGCTGCACTAAGAAAAATGGCTGAATGTTCTTGAAGTGACATGCTATTCAGAAGTTAACATGTTTTCTTCTTGGGGAATAATTCCATAACAGCTGTTTAGTTCTAACATGTTATGAAGTACACATGCAAATCACCGTATGTCATATTTCTAAATAACCTGAATATCTCTTGAGTCTTCATTATGGTTCAGATGTACACTGTTGCTTAACAAACTCCATTTTCTATACTTTGAAGCAACTACAACAACAAGATTTAGCAACTACCATGAGTATGACACAAATAAATATAAAATACTGCTTGTATACTCTACGAATAATCTTGTCAGGATGACAGCAAACATGAATAACTGGACCATTACTGTTACAGATTTTATAGATAATCTGACTTGGTTTACTTGAACACCTTTCTGAGTGCTCATTTTCACTTTTGGTTCTAATTTCAGGTTTGTGAATGTTGATGGCTTAGCCTTTGGCTATACTAATTATCCAGTGATAGATGTAAAGAGCAATTTATATGTAGTTCTCAAAGGGATTTACAACAGCAACAATCTGTAATCTGATATTTGCAGAATAGTTAATCATTTCCAGTATATTTTCAATCTACAAATGAAATGTGTAAAACTTACACTTTTCCAAAAGTATATAATACCACAATCAACTTTTTCTGAAGTATTTTTAATTCTGTGATTCTGTGTAGGGTCATTTTAAATCTGGTTATTTTTGACTATGCAATGAAACCCTTTTGTCTGCAAAACTAATTTAAAATACTTATGCTTTTATTACTAGGACAAATTCCATTTTACTTTACAGGGGCATTGATCTAGCATATCAAAAAGAAAAATTAGCACTAATTTTCAAATGAATAGCACAAACTCTGGGGAATACTTTCTGCCATTGTTGCAGCTCTGATGTAATATGTGCTGGTGTCTCTATATTTGAAGAAGAACCTATAAAAACAGAAGCCAAGAATGACAATCAGAGCTAGAAATTCCTTGTATGATCATAAATATTACATTACAAGATCTGCCGTATACTATGTTCTTTACAAAGCATAAGGAATACAATACATGCAGGAGGGGCTATAACTAGCTAATCGTTGACTTAGTAGACTATTCAACATCAGCTATATGTGTTCAACTATAAACTAACTATATTAATTAAAACAAGTAGTGCAAAATGCAAGTAGGATATAATGTAATCAATATTGTAGTACAAAAACACCAAAACCTTTTTGCTCTTCACAGGAGTAGCCTTAGGTCAACTGGTGCCCAAGGCAAAATGGTTCCATGGTGCCCCCCAACACACCACCCGGTGCCCCAATACTGGTCTACCTACACCAAATAAATACTAAAAAAGCGCCCCTGCCAGAGCAGCGCCCTAGGTGGCCACCTAGTTGGCCTATGGCTAAGGTCGGCTATGGCTCTTCATCCATGTTTATATTTTCAGAAATAACCCGGGTCATCATACCATCATATTTAATCTAAAAGTAAAGTTGTAGTAAATCATAAATAAATCATCCTTCATAGACTTTACATTGAAACTGCAATGCTGTAAACTACACAGTTAAGAAATAGAATGGGATACTGCCCTGAGTGACCCATATAAAGATGCTCACGATTATAATGAATAATATAATATCATTACCTTTTGCATTCAAGGACAATCAATCTTCCTACTTGAATATGTAGGCCAATTCTACAAGTCTTTTTGATGAAATCACAAAATTAATAATGTGAGGTGACAAAAAGATATTATTGTTTTTTTTTTTTTTTTTTTTTTTTAATTGTTCTAGTCTGGACCAGCTCTGGATTATAGATAGATAACAGGTCTAACTAAACCCCAGATAGCCTGCTTTAAATTAGTGTTAAGGCAAGTTGAAAGAGCAAGACAGCAAATGGGAGATAGGTATGAGTGGCATTTGTCAGCATGCCCATGTTGTGGGAGGGAGGCAGCTAAACCCTGTCGCCAGATACTCACACATGAGAATAGGGATGGATCTAGCAACATGGGGGTCACTAGGTGATGCCACACTGCACAGAGGTATGAAAACTTGTGCTGGAGTTCAGAATATTTTTTTTTTACTATTCTACTTAGAGTTAAGGAACAGAGAAACACAGTAGACCTGGTGCTCCTTACGAGAGACATGAGTGGTGTCAGACCAGAGGAAACAGTGGGCCTCATGTATTTATCTTTGTATTTATTTATTTTTTCAGTTACTTGTTCCATAACTTAGAGTTGGGGATTTAAGGGGTGCTGCTACATCATGAAACAATGCCAGGTGCAGGCTGAGCCAGTTATGGCTCTGATGGGTTGTTCTTTAATTGTATCAAATAACCTAAAAATAACAATTAGGAATGTGATATGTTATTAGTATTAGTAATTAATAAGGTGATCTACATAGAAAATATAATTCCAGAAGAATTTTGTGCAATGGAGATAAGATGAAGCATTCATTAAAAGATTACTGAAATGAAATCCCCCCATACATGAGGATAGACAACATGTCTGCTAAATTCCTATACAGAATTAAGGAAAAACTTAACTTTAACCCTATTCACCATGTTAAAGTAAAAGTTACTGTGTAAATCACCCTGATCTATGGCGATATGATGAAGCATTACCAAGTCACAAACAGTGGTATGTCAGGTCAGACAAGCAATTTTTAGGCATATCAGTCTGGTATTCTTTGTACATTCATGGAGTCATAACAGAGTTTGTTAAAATGGCACAGATGGCCTACATCTGTAGGCTGCTGAAGAGATCTTGCATTTTAAATGTTATGGGATTATTTGATGGGAAAACAGCAGTACTTGAGAATAGACAGACAGGGCAAGCTGTTTATCTCAACTTTTCTGGCCTAATGGTTAAGGTGTTTGCCTTACAAACACAAGGTGCAGAGTTTGAGTCTCACAAGGGATAATTGGCTAAGCTTAAAATGGCTCACAAGAGCAGTTAGCTTAGTACTAATCTATGACCCTATGAACAATCAACATTGTTCCATATAAAGGGATAACTGAAAAAAATCAGTAAAATAGATTTCAATAGGAAAAAAATGTGGGTTAAAGAGCAAGAAACAGCATGGGAGGACTGCTGCCTAATCAATTCTGATGTTGATTATTGCTGGCATCACATAACACTCTTCTCATGGGCACCTTGCTTTGTAATATTCTTCTCACATATAAAAATGGGAAACGGGTTCTGCATAGCAAAATAGGTTGATGACTGCAAAGTTTGTAATACAAGTACTGCAGTCAAGTGAAGTCTTAGAAGATAGTCCAGAAAAATGCATGTTTATTGCAGTAGTATTAATCTTTCATGCAATATCAATAAATAATAAATGTATGCCCTTAAACTTGGCAAAATGATGACATTACTGTTACAAAATAAATGGTTGCATCAAAAAAGTAAACACTTTCAATAAAGATCCATGGATAATAATAGACATTTTAATCTCTGCCAGTATGTAGCTATTAAAGTCATAAAAGCATTGCCTGTAGCCTGTTGAATTCTAAAGGGCCTATGTTATCACCTTTATGGTGAATTGGTGTTGTGATTGAATGCAGATATAAGGACAGACAGAACAGGATATGAAGACTGCCTTGGTCCACATGGGTGGGACAGTAGGAATAAAGAAGAAGCCATTCTAGACTTCTGTCTGGCAAATGGCTTGATAGTAGCCAACACATGGCTCAGAAAGAGAGACAGTCACAAGATCACATACAAGAGTGGTCAACATGCAACTCAGGTAGACTTCCTCCTAGTAAGGAAAAGGCACTGGGGTAGAATCCATGATTGCAAAGTCATCCCCAGTGAAACAATTACACAGAAATTACACAGATAAGCACATTATATAATACATCCACTGTCTGTCAGTTGGAGGCACAGGGAAGGGTAGCAAAATCAGCAAGAGATTTAACAGGAGGTAGAACTTAACAGAAGTAGTTATCTGAAACATTAGGTAGACGGAGACAGAGAGCTTGTATAAACTTGCATTAAATAAAATAGGCAGAGTGAAGTTATCTGGGAAATGGAAGTTTTGTAGAAGAGAAAGTATGTAGAGGGTGGAGTGGCAGTATGAAGAAGACCAGTGTAAATGACAGTTGTGGGAGAATATGCAGTGAGAATTCTTAGTGATACAGATATAAAGTTACATACGTAAGATGAGGGTACAGTTACGCAGAGGGAGTGTAACTTGAAGATGGGGTTTAGTTTTAGTACAAGGGATTGGTTAGACTGGGGTAGTCCATGAGCACACCAGTTAATTAGCAGGTGTTTTTTAGTGATGATTTGAAGACATGCAGTGTTTGTACCTGTCTTATTTCAGTGGTATTTAGTTCCAGATTTTTGCTACCTGGTTGGAGTATAATGAATCTCCTGCACTGTTGTTTGATTTTGTGACGGATAGAAACATTTTTTGTTGGATCGTAGGGCTTGATTAGTTCTATAGGGTTGTAGTATTCCTTTTACAGCTGGGCATTTTCTGGGGAGTTTATTTGTTTATGGACTGTAATAAGTTGTTGGTAGATGAGGTACTTTTTTTTTTTTTTTTTTAAGTTCTAGCCAGTTAATTTTTAGTGCTATGCAATGGTGGCTTTTTTGAGGATTATTTGTCGCAAATTTTGCAGTATTGTTATAGATTATCTCTAGTTTATTTTTGATGGTTAAGTTAAGATTTGTAATGATAGGTGAGGCATTGAGTAGGGATGGAAGTAAGTATGTTTCTGCAATGTTTTTCCTGGAGTAAATAGTGAGGAATTTCCTATTCCTTTTAGAGGGCTCCCAGCTTCCAGTTTGTTTTTTTTGAGGGCTAGGAGTAGGTGTTGGCCATATCTGAGATTGTCATTGAGCATTACTCCAAGGAGTTTTGTTTGTATGGCATATTCTGTTTTTGTTTTGTTGGCTGATAGAATATGAAAAGATTGTTTTCAGTTTGAATAGTTTTTAGGAGTAAAAAGCATCAGTTGTAGTTTTTAGTATTTAAGAGCAAATCTGAGCTATCTAGCCAGGATTCTATGGCTAGAAAGGCCTTTTGGGTATTTTCTTTTAGGGAGTTTTGTGTTTGAGCTGAGCAGATAAGAGTGGCATCATCTGCATATTGTACCAGGCTAGCTTGTTTAGTGGTAGAGTGTAGATTATTGATAAAGATATTGAAAAGTAGGTGTCCTAGGATTGATCTCTGAGTGAAAATGACTGTGAATGTGAGGAAATCAGAATAGTTTTATTGCCATTTCACAGCTTGTTTCCTATTGGATAAGTAGCTGTGGAAACAAGTTTATGATGGGGTACTGAGGCCACGAGAGACTAGTTCCTCAAGAGGTTTCAGGTATGAAACAGTATCAAATGCTTTGCATAATTCTAGGAAGATTGTTGAGATTAGACTGACATTGCTGTGAAGCTGATTAACTGAATTTGTAAAGTTTAAAAAGGCAGTAGTGGTGCTGCGATTAGGCCAAAAGCCATGCTGAGTCAAGGAGAGTAGATTATGGCTGGTGAGGTATTTGAGTAACTGGGTGTGGGTACCTTTTTCTAATATCTTGGAAAGGGGTGGGAGGATGGCTATTGGAGAGTAGTTAGTTAGGTCGGTATAATTTATGCATTTATATAGGGGTATGATGTATGATATCTTCCAGATGTTGGGGACATGGTTTTCTTTTATGGATCTATTGATATGTATGAACACTGGAAATGCTATAGCTTCTGCTGCTCTTTTGAGGTACTTTGTTGGTAATTGGTTGACTACCAAGGTGGTTGGTTTCATTTTTAGTAGGTATTTTTTTTATTGTTGAGGTGAGTACACTATTGAGTTTAAAGGGTACTTTGTTGTTGGTAGGGGGATGTGGAACAGTGAGGGGGGAGATAGAGTTTTGTTTGGTTAGCGATAAGATAGGATTTACAGAGTGGCTGTTGAACCGAGTTGCTGTATTACCTGAGTATTTAAACATTGTGGTGAGTTGAGGGGTAGAGGGTTACACGGGGTTGACCAGTGACTTTAAGGAGTGCCAGAACAGTTTGGGGTAATTTTTGTGGGTATTTTGTAGGTTTGTAAAAATTATTTCTTGTCATTATCATTTTTTTGTGAAATGTCTGCGATAACTATAATCTGTAGTGTTAACTGAGTTTTATTTTTGCATATGTTTTCCAGGGCCAGTCTATGTTTAATAATAGTTGTTTAGTAGGCTTTGTTAGCCAGGGTGCTGGAATGGATTTGACTCTTTTGCTTCTGAGTGGGGCCTGTTTATTTAGGATGGTTGGCAAGTTATGATAAAACGAGTAACTGCTTCATCTAGTAGTAATGCTTTTGGGTAGTACCAGTTATATTGCTTTAGGGTTGTTATAAAGCATTCAGGGTTAAAATTCTGCAGATGATAAACTTGTTTGTATGTTACTTGCTTCTGAATGTTTAGCCACTGTCTGATAGCGTAGGTGGGTAGATGATAACTAATACAGTCTGCTCAGGTTCTGGCAGCATTGATGTTGTGGGACTTATTTGAAAGAATCCAATCTAGCATTGTTTCTTTATAAGATTTTTTTTTGGGTTCTAGTAGTGACATTTAATAAAGTCAGGTTAGGTTGTGCCAGAAGCACTTAAGTTTGATATTATCTGAAATATCCATGTTGTAGATGTTTTTATGAGAACAAAAGCACAGTGCAAGACATTCCGCAATGCAAGCTATAAAGAACTGATTTTAAGATAATCAACATTATTTTTTAACACATATCCAGCTGTGCAGTCTTGGCTTTAAGTTACATTTTAAATATTATCACTTTAACTCTTGTTACAATAAAACAATATAGTGTTTGCTATGGTGTTTAGTTATAAAAACTATAATCTTCTGCTTAGCTAAATGTGAAAAAGGAAGCATTAACATGCAGTGATGGCTAATCAAGCTTTTTTTACATCATAAACCAGAAAACTGATTTTATGAACCTAACAAATCTGTGTGGTAGTCTGGAAGGGCATGAAAAAAGAAAAGTATTTATATAACTTTTCTGTTGTGAAATAATATTCTGTCATAGTGATTTTGGATCACTGCTATCAGACTGGCTTATTTGACCATCCTGTATCAAAAAGCAAGTTAGTGTACAACTTAAGGTTTGTTTCTAAGAGTAAATATGACATTTCAGTCACTGAAAAAGAACACACACACACACACACACACACACACACACACACACACACACACAAGGTTGTATGAATGACATGATTTTTGGTTTCTGACCTGCCCTATAGAAATGATACTTTTATCCTCATCCCTCTCTAAACATAAGGAAATGTTACTGTTTAAGATTAAAATTCTAGGAATGTGTTTTGAATTATGGGCGGTAAATGCTACTGCTTTGCAAACATGAAACCAGATAGTGTTGTTATAGCAATAACCCACGCCTAAATTTACCCATGGTTGGCGTGGTTTGGTCCCGAGGGCGAAGCCCGAGGGACCAAACAAAGCCAACCGTGGGTAAATTTAGCATTACCCACACCCAGGCGTGGGTTATTGCTATTATACCATGACATTATTTAAGAAAAGAAACTATTACTTTTCTTAAATAATGGCATAGTATAATGCCTGTTTACTGCCCTTCCGCAGATGTCTGGCATCCGCGGCAGTTCTGATGTACTGCGCGCCTGCGCAGTACATCAGAGCTGTGGGCAAAAGAGAAAGCAAGATCTCCGTTGCTTTTTTTTTTGTGTTTCGCTATGTTAAATGAGTTTAACATAGCGAGACAGTTTTAAAATAAGCAACGGACATCTCCGTTGCTTATTTTAAAACTGTCTCGCTATGTTAAACTCATTTAACATAGCGAACACTAAAAAGCAACGGAGATCTTGCTTTCTCCATTGCTTTTTTTTAAACACTGCCTCGCTATGTTAAACCCATTTAACATAGCGAGACAGTGTTTAAATCGAGTTATACTAATGGAAAAAGTCCGGCGACGGACCTTTTCCATTAGTATAACTCGATTTACAACGGGCACGCTGGCCAATCAGCGTGCACGTTTTGGGGGGATCATGGTATAATAATGCTTCTTCCCTCTTTTCCCAAATTGTGATGACCTCAAATTTGATACATTGAGTTTCATGATTTTTAAACATCAGCATTTATCATTCACAGTTTTGGCATATGTGCAATTTTATGAGAACACTAGAATATTCAGGGTCAAATGTCAATGGTACTCAGTCATAAAAGCTGACAGTTTTTCACCTTTCCTCAGATTTGTATGAGTTTTGATGACTTTTGCTTGGTGAATTTGTGCATGGAAAATTAGTCAATTAGTATAATTCTAAACAAGTTTACCATTTTCATTTCCTTGACAAGTAAATATATACTGTAGATAATACAAATGACCAACTCATTAAATTCATTGCTTTTGTTAAAAACTAAGTAAAATAACAAAAAATCATAAGCTTTTAGAAATATCAGATTTTATAGATCTTTTGCACTGAACACTGGGTAGCAAAATGGTACAATATGCAAAATGTGCCATTATAATATTTTGCCCCACAAAATACACCTAGAAAGGAATTATCTTGGCTCACCACACTTTAAGGAGGATTGCAACTTATAGACCTTAATTATCAAAGTAATCCAGTGACTCTAAATCAACCACAAATAATAATTGTGATTAGCATCATCAGGTTGTTATACGTTTGATAAAAATGATGTCAAGAAAGTCACATCAACACAGGAGTAAAGAGACACTCATGAAGTAAAAAAAAAATTCTAAGCTTGTCTCCTGCCTTTCCTGTAACTAGTTTAGTCCAGAAACAAATTTGCTGTATCCAGGCCTTTTAGCTTATCAGTGGGAGTGGTAAGCATAGGTAGCCTATCTGCCACAAGAGGAGTGGTTTCTGGCACAGAAATTGTAGTTTATTGGCCATTTGGCCAGTTTTTCCATCTCTCTTTCAACTTTCTAGTTTAAAGGCCCATGTTTGCACTTGTTTCCCACCTATTCTGCAACTAGGCTAGTCCAGATACAGACTTGCTGTATCCAGGACTGTCTGTAAGCTTCTGAGCTCCCCAAGCCTTTCTGTGTTGGAGGGGAAGCCTTCTAGCTTATCAGTGGGAGTGGTAAGCACTAGGTAGCCTATCTACCACAAAAGGACTGGTTGTTGGCCCAGAAATAGTAGTTTATTGGTGGTTTGGTCAGTTTTTCCATCTCTTTCAACTTTCTGGTTTAAAAGTCTGCATTTGCACTTGTTTCCCGCCTTTCCTGTAACTAGTCTAGTCCAGATACAGATTTGCTGTGTTCAGGACTGTCTGTAAGACTCTGAGTGGTGCCAAAAAGTCTGCTCTTCAATTTTTTCCTCATATCTGCTAGCTCTCTCCACTTCTGCACTTTTACTAGCTTATTAGTCTAGCACTTTACCAGACTTCTTGTAGCAAATATTGTAGCACACAAAGTGCTACCAGCACTAAACATTCTACAAGAAAACAGCTCCAGTACTTATTAATGCCCACCCCTCCAGGCATGTCTAAAGGTCAGTTCCCTGCGCCTTCTCCTGTTAACCTGGTGAACTTGGGCATCATGAGGCGATGTAGCAACTGACTCATGTACACTGGCAACCCTCTCCTCTTATCTCCCAACACTCAGACTTGTGAGAGATGCACTTATATATCCAAATTGGTAGCCAGGCATTCTCCAGCCAAGACTGGGACAGTTGGTCAAGAGGAAAAGGTCAACACTTGCACCACACCACATGGAACACATTGCCCTCCAGAACACACACCAGCACTGCCTTCACATAAAAACACAAACTACACACCCACCTTCGCGGAGGCTCTCAATAAAAATCTACCCAAACAGCAGAGACCTCCAAGGCAGAAATGCACTTGACCACCATAACACAACACTAATCAGGAGACACATAACTCTCCTAAACTGTGTGTCACTCAACCAAAGCCCCTAAGGCAAAACAACATTCCCAACACACTAGTTATAGGTGACTCGATAGTGAGGCACACTGATGTCCACTCACTAGGTTGAATAAGGAGACAGTAAGTCAGCTGCCTGTCAGGTGCCAGGATCCACCACATAACGCATGCACTTAGGTCCCTCAACAACAGGCAGAAATATGACTCTATCATTGTACATGTGGGTGTGAATGACCTGAGATTTACCTCCCTGGACTACATGAAAAGAGACATGGAGGAGCTCTCGGATTATGTAGCCCAGGCGGTTAAAACCCTAGTCCTGGGCAGCCTCCTACCATCACCCAGAATGATACCACAGTACAAGCAGAAAATTATTGATTTCAACAACTGGCTACATTTCTGGTGTCATTCTAAGGGGATCCAGTATCTGTGTGCCTGGGATGACATGATTGACAGACCTTGATGATTTGCCAGAGATGGCCTGCATCTGTCACCCCTGGAATTCCAGGTACTGGCCAAGGCTCTTGTCACCCTTATAGTGCCTTTTTAGGTGGTGTTCCAAAGACCAAATTACCAGTAACAGCTACAAACAAAAGCAATCTGAGGGTCATGCTGCTCAATGCTAGAAGTCTAAATCTCAAAATGCACTTGCTCAAAGCACTCTTAAAATGGAGAACATCAACATTTGTGCTGTAGCAGAGACCTGACTCAAGGCAGCAGAAAGCACCCCTGCACTACCAGGCTATAACTCATTCCACACCTTTCGGCCCCAAAACTTGGACTGAAGCTCCAAAGTTGGTGTTGTTTCCATATTCATAAAGATGCACACACCTCCAGACTGGTAGCCCAACAATATGCATCAGAGATAGTTCAGCTACACCAAATACAATGAATTGGGTTCCTGGTCTTTGTTCTTCATTATATTTGCTGTATTTGCTTTGCTGCTTTGCTGTTGTTTATACTTCAGGTGCACCTAAGATTGGACAAGACAGCAATTCAGGTCATAGCTTGCTATAGGTCCCCGACCATGTCCCAAGACTCACGCTACACGTTCCTAAGCACCCTGGAAATATTAGGGTCCAACCTAACACTCTCATACTGGGTGACTTCAACTATCCCTCCATTAACTGGGAAAACTACTCATGTACCAATACACTTGCCCAACGTTTCCTGGAATTCATTAATTCCAATGCCCTGGTCCTGCTCGTTCCTACCCCACAGTAGAGGTAGCAACATCCTTGACCTGGTCATTACTAACATGGGCAACCATTGCTCTACACCATTAGTCAACTCCTCCCTGATTAGATCCGACCACAAACTAATCACCTTGGAAATCCACATCCCTCCCACTCACCCTGCAAATGTAACAGCCATGAAAAACTTCTCCAAAGCTAACTTTGGGGTCCTAAAAGCAGAGGTGGTTAACTTCACGGCAGCCATGCAAATGGAGAATAGTTGCATGACTGCCGAATCATACACCAATGCACTGTACGAACACGTACACAAATGCATGGATATCACCATACCCAATAGCTATGAAAACAGAATTGCAACAGATAGTAAAGACAACCACAAGGCCTTCTATAGTTATGTAAAAAATCTCCACAGCAATACCCAGATTTGCTCTGAGCTACTGCACAATGGTACCTCCTATACCGAGCCAACAGATATTGCCAATATACTGGCCGACAGATTCAGTGCCAACTTTACCCCTCTCTCCCCCACCAAAGGACCAATCACAATACCAGTAGATTGGCAGGCATCCAGTATTACCGCTGCACAGGTTTAAACAGCTCTGTCCAAGGCCAAGAATACAGCTTCTATGGGACTTGACAATATCCCTGACTGTGTTCTACATGAACTACAGAGTGAACTGGCACTTCACCTGTGTGCCCTGTTCAATCATAGCCTCACCTCAGGCTTTGTCCCTACCAAATGGCACACTTCTACAGTCATCCCTCTCCACAAAGGAGGAGCGAGTACAGACCCTGGGAACTATCATCCCATTAGCCTGACAAGTCTGATATGCAAAGCTATGGAAAGCATCATCATGGACCTAATAAACAAGGATATAGGGAATCTCCAAACTCTGGATCCCACACAGTTTGATTTTGTGAAGGGTAGATCATGCCTGCTAAACCTGGTTGAATTATTTGAATCAGTCACCAGAGCTGCGGATGATGGCAAGGTGGTTCATACAGCCTACCTTGATCTGACCAAAGCCTTTGATACCATTCCCACTCAGGAATCATAGAAAAACTCACTAAGCTAGGCATCAACCTAGGTGGGTATTATCACTAGGTGGGTTGCAAACTGGCTCACAGATAGAAACCACAGCGTGAAAGTAGATGATTCCAAGTTAGACTGCCGACCAGTCACAAGTGGAGTCCCACAGGGTTCGGTCCAGGGTCCTCTCCTATTTGGTATCTACTTCTCTGAAGTCCAGGCCAACATGAAGGAAGTCTGAATGACAAAGTTCACAGACACTTGCAAGTTGGGAGCTATTATTAACTCCCCAAGTGATGCTGACATCCTACAGAAAGGTCTCACTGAGACCAATGACTGGTGGCAGAACCATGGCCTTAAGCTCAGTGCTAAAAAATGTGTCTTCATCCCCTTTAGGAAAAACCCAGTTCCCATGAATTACCACATCGATGGTAGTCCACTGAACACAGAAGGCGTTATAAGAGATCTGGGAACACAGGTTGACAGCAACCTCTCTTTTGACCACCACATTGCCATTGGGCTCAGAAAGTCCTTCTATGTGGTACATCTCATTGCTAAGGGTTTTGCATACAGGAAGAAAGAGGTCATTGTCTCGCTCTACTCTTTCCTCATTGGACCAATCATCGATTACAATGCCCCATTTGGCATGTACCTCACTAGACACCTGCAACAACTGAAGAGGCCCACAAAATTATCTCACAAGGAGTATCCTAGGCCTTAAACACTTGCCCTATATGGATAGACTCCAAAAACTCCAACTATTATCTGTCTCATATCGGCTACTTAGAGGCAATCTCTGCTTGACTTACAAAACCATGTCTGACCCAGCTCTGTTAGAAATGCTACATCTAAAGAAATCCCAATCCCTCCGCACCACACACTCAAGAGAACTCAACCTCATTACCACAATCAACAGAACAAGCTGGAGGGATAGGTTCATAACCCAGGGACTGCCCATGCTATGAATAGACTTCCCATACATGTCAAACAGAGCACCTCACTGGCCCTCTTCAAGAGAAATCTTGATGAATGGATGGGAAATAGAAAATTCACCCCGGGGGTCACTCCAGTGGCTCTACTTGACAGAGGCACTGGGAACTAAGGTCGGGTGGCACAATGCCAGAGTAATCCTTTGGGCTAGACTTCTAAAGGCTCCAGGGCCATTAGTCAAGTACACACCTATGAACCTATGATGACATCCATTACAAGAATTTATAACTATTTGTCTGTGACCAGTGAAACCTGATCATGATTTTTTTTTTTGTTTAGCTTTACTTCTTCCATGCATTACCTGTTACAGTAAGAGTGAGAATAAAATATTATAGGAGTACATCGCTATAACACACTTAGTGCTGGCTTACAATTCTTTATAGAAAAAGGACTGGGCACCTGGCAGTGTGAACATTAGCTCTAGATAATTAACACTGTTGATGTGCAAAAACTGAAAAAGGAGGTTGTGGATGGATGAATATATGGGAGGAAGGATGGGTGGAGTTTTATTTGTTTTACTATACAAGGAGATACAGAGGGGAAAAAAGAAAAAAAGAAACATTAAGAGCACAACATATCCTGCAGCTTTAAAATCTTTAATACACCTAGTGCTGTTTCATTGATAGTAGCCAGAAGTAAAGTGTATCTCTGATCCCTTAACAGCTTTAAAAGCCGAAATATACTTTGTGCTGACACATCCAAAAAGCAGTGGATTTGTCCCTTTTTAATTTCTCTAAATCTTTTGGATTTCTAATACCATGATGGGAATGGACTCCATCCCTAAGTCAAAGCATGATTAAAGTTCATGAAATTAGTATTGTTTCAGTGTTTGATGCCAGCCAGAAGTGCTCTTTGCAGCACCCGCAATGTGCCCAGTAATGACTCCTCCTGCAATTCATATGGATTCAGATGATTTGTAACATATCCAAGTATGATTGTAGATTATTTTTATAAGACCTGTTGCTCCTACTACAATTGGGACTGTATGGGTATCCTTCTTCCACATTGCCCTCATTTCTGCCTGCAAATCCTGATGTTTTATGACTTTGTCTCTCTCTCTCTTTCTCTGTATGCAAGACACTGCAGTCACTAGGTGTAGCAATTTTATTATGTTTTTCCCTACATCTCAATCACTAACTGAGCAGTGGAAGTAGTGCCACTAAGGAAGCAATATCGGGCATGGCCACATTAGCTAATACCTGACAATGTAGCAGCTCTCTGGCTACATGGATGCTGACCCAGCACCAGCAGATATTCCATTACAGACACTGCATAATCCAGTGTATTAATCCAGTCCAAGGAGTCAACCACATGGTTCAGGCAGTCTCACATGTCAGAATGCACAACTCGGACTATCTCCTCAGAGGCCCTGGTGGAATATACCCATGCCTCAGTGATTGTCCTACACATAAATTGCGTAACACCTACTGACACCCGAACATCAGAGGGAGGGCACAAAGCTTGCCTCCTCTGAGCATCTGTACAGGCATCCTGCTGTCATACTTCACACCCCCAATATCTAGGGGTAGAATCTGCTTGCTCCACAATTGGAGTAACAACACTACCCTAATCAACCATGTCACGCTCAACCTGTCCTAGCTGAGATGGCTCCGTCTCATGGGTATGTGTAGAAGTACTGAGTGTGTCAAAACTCTGAGCAGGTGGTAGGAAGCCACAACCTCATTTTCAAAATGGCCTTCTTCATTCCGAGACTGTGCCTCTTCATCACTGTCATCATAATCAGAGGCTACTAGTACTCTGACATCAGCCTGTGGGAGCACCAGAGTGCTGGTGGCAGGCTTACTTAGGATTAGAGTAATAATACACAACAAATAAAGAATCACAAGAAAAGAATGACCACACTTATTCTACATAAACCTGAGTTAAGCAATAACAGATTGGAAGTACAATTAAAAAAGGAAGTAAGGTAGACTTAAAGAAAAATTGTATACAGTAATACAACCAAAAACAATTGGGCGGCCATGGTGTTGCAGTGTTTAGTGTTGCCACCTCACAGCAAGAGGTTCTCCGGTTCGATCCTCGGCTGGGGTGCCTTCTGTACGGAGTCTGCATGTCCTCCTTGTAGTCAGGTGGGTTTCCTCTGGGTGCTCTGGTTTCCTCCCTCATCCCAAAGACATGCTGTAGGTGGACTGGAAACTCTAAATTGGCCCTAGGTGTGAGTGTGTGCATGTGTGTGCCTTCTGTGGAAGGTTGGGCGCTGGACTGGCAACTCGACACCGTAAAACTCCACTGCCAATCATGAGCAGACAGGTGATCCGCTGTGGTGACCCCTAACCGGGAAAAGGAGAAAGAAGATGAAGAATACAACCAAAAACAATTAAGGCTATGCCATTTGCAGGTCATCGTGGAACCTCAGTACCAGATGTGCACAGACAGAAAAAATATAGATGGAAATAGGGATGATAAGCAATACAATAAAGATAACACATTAAAGACAAATGCTACCTACTTATGCATTTAAATATAAGATAGTATATAGTCATATACCTATCCTCTCTCTCTTCCCTCTCTATATGTCCCCTCTTTACCTCTCTATCACTCTTTCTACCACTTTCTCTCTGTCACCCATCCTCCACCTTTGCATCCATTTCCAGCACTACATTGGGTACCCCCAATGAACTGCCCTCATCCCTTACAGTAAACAGGAAATACTCCATCTCAGTGAGTGGTGGTTCAATAGCAGGCCCACCACCAGTAGTCCTCCTTTGCCATGCTATAACGCTTACTCTTTTCTTGACCTTGGTGATCATGTCACTGGCCTGATGTCTAATGGCATTATAGTCATGGTCACAGGCAACTACAGCATTGATATCATTGACCACTTGCTGGATACAGTAATTGAAGAGCTTGTCAGCTACAACTTTATGTAAGAGGTGTCATCCATGCTGATGGAAGTAATGCAACTACAGCAGTCAGAGAGACTATGTAAATCGAGTGTCAACTCATCATCATTCATGAATCATGTAATCTGCTTGAAATGCTGGGTAGGTAAACGTTATGTGAGGACCTACACATTGCTGTACAATACAAAAATGAGTACTGAGAACTGGAGTTTGCTAAGGGCTTGCAAGCATGATTCATAAACAGTAGTGCATGCATAATTAGGTGTTTAACACTCCTTCTGAAATGATGTACCCTTACAGAGGGATTGTCAGGGAAAATACACTTACAAATTAAATATGATATTACTTTGATTTACTTAGGAGATAAAACACTATACCACATTTCTGAATATGTGCTTAAGAAGTCAACCTGCCTGTGAGTACAAAGAGTACGTTATGTGAAGTACATGAAAATGAAACATGCAAAACAGACATATGTAAATATCTGCAAAACGGTTTACTATTGAAAATGCGAACGGCACTTGGGCGACAGTCGGATAGTCGAACGTATAAGGTCGTAAACACGGATGTCGAAGACATAATAATCAATCTAGGAATGGTTTTAACATGGGTCGAGGTAGGGAAGATGTTTGTAGTAGGGAATAATACTGAACACCTACTTCGACCCATGTTAAAACCGTTCCTAGATTGATTATTTTGTCTTCGACATCCTTGTTTACGACCTTATACGTTCGACTATCCGACTGTCGCCCATGTGCCGTTCACATTTTCAATAGTAAACCCTGCAAAACACATCATCACTTTACAAATGTATCAAAAGTCAGTTACTTCTTACAAAAGAAAAAGAACTCAATGTTGTATTGCATAAATTTGTTATTATTGTAACATGATTTCTTAGATTAACTGTCGCAAATATCAAAAGCATGCAGATCTCAACTGTGAAATAACAAAGGACAACTTGATAAAAAATATAGTGCTCCATAATTGTAAAGTGTTTGAATGTCAAAGCTTCACTATTTGTGCTCCAGTTTCTCTGACTCAAAAGCGCTCTCTTTATGTGGCACATACTTTTAATCTTCCCAATGTTTCATGTTAATGCCATGGTTTTAAGGTTCATTTCTAGTATAGGGGATATCTGTGTGAAACTAGGGAACCTTAATGTCCACCTTTTCATAAACTATATACCACTCTTTTTTGGCTTCATCTTTTCTGTACAGCTTGGTTTGTGCCTCAGTGACAGCCTGCAGTCACTAGCATTAAAAGACAATTCACTTCCCATGGCAAAATCTCAAAATTAAATTTGAAATGCCAACAGTAGTGGAAATGAGACTGGTGACATTGAGCTTCCATCAACATTCTGGACAGTAAAGAGTGAAGAAAACACACCTGCAGATTACTTTTCGCTATGACTCAAGGTGTTAATGCATTGGGTTTAGACAGACACAGAGGTAATTCTGCGTTTAAATCCAGACTACATATAGTTTTACTGAGGGGGTCAGAATAAATAGTGTCACATTATTTTTTTATGTACTGAACAACCTAACTCTGTGTAATGAATGCTAGATATGTTATCTATACTCTGTGTGAATTGGTGTTATGCATAATAATGGGATTATTTAACTGAAATGACACTTCCATATGTATAATGCTAAAAATACTCAGTAGTGAATGCAAAAACACAGTCATTATATAACTTTCTTTTTAGCTGAACCTGTTCATGCAATATAATATGTGTGACCACAACAATAATACAGGGTTTGATTCGAGCTTTTGATATTTTAAAGGTACTATTCACAGTAACACACATATTTTGCTGTTGGAAACTGAACTATTCTTAGCATTAATAACCAAATTAGATATGCACACCTTAAAATATGATATTTTCTAAAGTTTGAGTCAAGTAAATCAGTAACAAGATGAGTGTGGAAATATTTATAAAATAGTCTTTCTTAATTATCCATATCTCCAAAGTAGTAATCATATATGAAAGTAATACATTCCTTTAAATATATGCTGCTATTTCTTATATATGGTATTACAAAAATGAGCTTGTGGAATCTCCTGGTAGCCCCCTTCTCAACAATTGTCATTAACCGAAGGCCTGATGATGTGTAACAGTAATCAGTTATCATGGTAAACAGTGAAACCAGAGGTAGAAAACAAAACGAACTTCAAGCAAAGCTTTTGAACAGCAATCTTTTAAGCCAAACTATACAGTCTCTACTGTTAAGGGTATGTTTCCATGTAATAGTTGCAGCACTTGTAGATTTATAGCTAAAGGACCTATGATTTTGGTTGAGGGCATGGATCTCACTTTTCCTGTTCCTGAATTTGTTTCATGTAAGACCGCAGGGGTAGTTTATATAGGTCTTTGTAGTTCATGCCCTGCATTTTATGTAGGGATGACTACTAGGAGCTTGCATACTCGTATTAAGGAACATATCTACAATATTAAAACTAGAAATGAAAATAGTGCACTTTTTAAACATTCTGTTCAATGTTTGAACTTTAAGAAATTTCTATTTACAGTTTTAGAAGTAGTCCACTCTGATTTGAGAGGTGGGGATTTTAAAAAGTTGGTTGAACAAAGAGAGACCTGGTGGCAGATAAAACTTTTTGCTGATCAAGCCCCAGGTTTAAATGAGGCAGTTAACATCAAATGTTTTCTAAATAACAATATGTTAAGTATAAATAAAGACAATCTTTCTATTTCTACTTTATTTCTGTGAAACAGGCTTATCGCTTTACATTAATCAATTTTAAGAAAAACATTTTTTATTGGATTATTACTTGACCAATCAATTATTATTTGTGATTAATTCATTTTGTATTTAAATGTGTTTTTAATTACTTTCATTTATTCTGAGGAAGTCCAAGGACGAAAGCGGATATTAAAACTTGCTGGTTACGCTATTTTCTGTGAAGTTCGTTTTGTTTTCTACCTCTGGTTTCACTGCTTTTCATTTTGTATACGTTTATTTGTGGTTTTTCCTGTGACATTTTCCTACCATGGCGGAGGGAACCGATGAGGTATTACTGAATCTCAGTACTTATTCTTTTCCCGAAGGGGAAACTCAAAAGGACATCAGTTCGTTGTTTATTTCCACTCTTGTTGATATTCAAAAGTCTTTAAAGTTCCTGGTGTCCAAAGCTGATGCTTCTAATGCCGAGGTAATTGCAGCTTCTAGCCCGCATGGTTCCTTTAAGGAACTAGATACAGTTGTCGAGGTGGAGCCAACTAAAGAACCTACGGGGCGGAATTTAACATCGGATGGTAGTCTGCGCCTGAATTCCCGTTTTCAGCATCAACAAGGTACAAACTCAACTCGACGTGATGTTAAGAAATTTTTGGATGTATTCAACAACCCATTCGCGAAGTTCGTTAACCAGGACTTTTATTGTGAAGGGGACATTTTAAAGAAACGTGAAACATTGACCAGGTTGGTTAAAAGATTCCGTTCTTTGTCTATAGAAAATTACTATTTTGAGAGGTGCATTGAACTAAAAATAATGCCCAAGGGACTCAGGTTCTTTAAATGTCCCAACGGTGTACACGTTGGGGATGTTTTTTACGATAATTTGGTTACTTTTTTTAATGAAAGTGGCATGTCTTTTTTAAAACTGTTAGTCGACAATAACAGTTTAAAAATGTCTGATTTAAGCTTGGAAATTGCACGCTTGGAAAGCGAACTGTCTAGTGTTGACAACGCGGATTTTCTTACACCTCTTTTTGAGGAGGTTGACAGACATTCTGTTGAAATTACAAATAGGAAACTAGTCAAGCTTCAACGTGACATTTTAGCCTATAAGAACAACTCGGCATATTCCTTTTTTGTTCCTAATGGCAGAGAATCTAAGGGGTTTGCCTACAACAAAAATACGGTGTCTTCCTCCAGCGTTTTTACAAGACCTGAACCCTCGGCTAAAGTCAATTTAGCTGGACGAGTTACTACTGCCATTACTAACAGTGATGCTGTAGTTGAAAAGTTAAAAGCAATTCCTGTAATTAGACATGCGACTTCTTTTGGCAGTAAAAAACTTATGGAAAACGATCACTGTATTTCCGCTAATAATACCGATTTTGATTCTGAACCTGACAACGATGCAATTAACAATCTAAATGTTGACAATCTTTTGGGTGAGGTTAACTCAACAAGTTTGGGTAATAAGACTTTTTTAGGCAAAAAATCTGCTGTGACAAAGAAGACTGTGTTTACCAGAAGCAGGACATTTCTGAATTCCAACTCTTCGGGCGAAGAGAATTGAGAAGAGAATCTGTGGAACCAACTAACTTTGACATTATTAATTTGACTGACATTGAATTAGGGCCTTATGAATTAAATATTCTTAGATTGGGACTAAATTTTGTCCCTACTAGGAAGGCCGATTTATGTAAAACTACCATCGACATTAAGAAATTTACTCGGAGATTAAACCTTGCTTACATCCTACATGATGTTTCATGTCATGATAAAAAGTTAATTAAATCTTCTAACTTTAATCCCCCTTTGGTCCATACATTAAAAATTTATGAGGAAGCTTGTTTACAGGAATTACATTCTTCCTTTAGAAAAAATGACAGGCCAGTACATAATTTAACTATTGAAGAAAGAAAGGCATTTAACAGGTTAAAACAAATGAATAATAACATCAGATTTATGAGAAGTGATAAAGGTGGGAATATAGTCATTATGTCTCAAGAATTATACAATGTAAAAATGTTAAAACTACTTGAGAATCAGGATGAGTATGAAATTGTTAAGCTTTTTGACATTAGGAAAAAGGAAAGACTAATTCATTCTTTCTTATACGATGCCCTAATGTCAGGTGAAATCACTTTGGATGTCTATGAATTTTGTTTTATTGATAAACCTAGAATTGGTTTTCTATTTGGAATTCCCAAGACACATAAAAATCAACTAGATCCACCATTTCGGCCTATAGTCTCTGCTCCCCATTCGGTTACCGAAGGGATAGCTTTAGTTATTGATGCTATTTTGAGTCCATTGGTATCTGAATTTGACTCCTTTCTTAAAGACTCGTGGCATTTTTTGAAAAAAGTAAGGGAGAGTCCTGTTACCAAGATTTTTGATCCAGATAAACATATCATTTTTACACTCGATGTTATTTCCTTATTTACTTGTATCCCCCATGAGGACGGAGTGGAAGCTATCCGTTATATTCTTGGTAAAAATAAAAATATTAGATCAGGACAAATCTCTACCATTTGTAGATTTGTTGAAATACTTTTACAGAATAACTTTTTTCTGTTTGGAAAAACTTTTTATAGACAGAAAAGAGGTGTGGCCATGGGGTCGTCAGTGGCCCCGGCCTATGCTAACCTGGTGATGTCCTGGTGGGAGGAAAGTATATTAAGTGTAGTCAAAAACGATTTTCAAGTTTTATTCTATTGTCGTTTTGTAGACGACCTTCTGTTTATTATTCAAGGGGATGATACTACAGTGCAACAATTTCTTAATAGGTTGAATGCCACTGGGAGTTTTTTACAATTCACCTTAGGCTGCTCTGGTAAATCTATCAATTTTTTAGATGTCAACCTTTGGTGGGATACTACAGAAGGGAGATTTCATAGTAAAATTCACCGAAAGGAAACTTTCACAAATAGCTATGTGCACTTTACTAGTGCGCATCCAACACATGTTATCCGTAATATACCGAAGGGGCAATTTATTCGTGCTTGTAGGATGACAACTGGGGTTCATGATTTACTAGTGGAATTTGAATTTATTAAATGTTTGTTTCTTTCCAGAGGCTATAATCTTTCCTTGTTAAATTCCATCATTAATGATGTATTTAACAAAAGGCAATCACATTATAAGGCAATTCTCGATGATGAGAACACTACGACATCTAATGTGCTGTCGTGTACAGTTGTGAATAACCATAATTTGGTTTGTTCACTGGATATGAGTATTAACAATAATCAGATCCGTGATATTTTAATTAAGAATTGGAAGATTATTCACGGTAACTCAGATCTATATGAAGTGTTAGGTAATAAACCTTTTTTTGTATATAGAAATTCTTTTAATATTAAAAAAGCTTTTGAACAGCAATCTTTTAAGCCAAACTATACAGTCTCTACTGTTAAGGGTATGTTTCCATGTAATAGTTGCAGCACTTGTAGATTTATAGCTAAAGGACCTATGATTTTGGTTGAGGGCATGGATCTCACTTTTCCTGTTCCTGAATTTGTTACATGTAAGACCGCAGGGGTAGTTTATATAGGTCTTTGTAGTTCATGCCCTGCATTTTATGTAGGGATGACTACTAGGAGCTTGCATACTCGTATTAAGGAACATATCTACAATATTAAAACTAGAAATGAAAATAGTGCACTTTTTAAACATTCTGTTCAATGTTTGAACTTTAAGAAATTTCTATTTACAGTTTTAGAAGTAGTCCACTCTGATTTGAGAGGTGGGGATTTTAAAAAGTTGGTTGAACAAAGAGAGACCTGGTGGCAGATAAAACTTTTTGCTGATCAAGCCCCAGGTTTAAATGAGGCAGTTAACATCAAATGTTTTCTAAATAACAATATGTTAAGTATAAATAAAGACAATCTTTCTATTTCTACTTTATTTCTGTGAAACAGGCTTATCGCTTTACATTAATCAATTTTAAGAAAAACATTTTTTATTGGATTATTACTTGACCAATCAATTATTATTTGTGATTAATTCATTTTGTATTTAAATGTGTTTTTAATTACTTTCATTTATTCTGAGGAAGACCA
The DNA here is from genome assembly GCF_019279795.1 of Protopterus annectens. Classification (NCBI taxonomy): domain Eukaryota; kingdom Metazoa; phylum Chordata; order Ceratodontiformes; family Protopteridae; genus Protopterus; species Protopterus annectens. The sequence continues at coordinate 743,059,581 of NC_056731.1, forward strand.
AGGACGAAAGCGGATATTAAAACTTGCTGGTTACGCTATTTTCTGTGAAGTTCGTTTTGTTTTCTACCTCTGGTTTCACTGCTTTTCATTTTGTATACGTTTATTTGTGGTTTTTTCCTGTGATATCATGGTAAACACTGTTAAATGGATGAATGTGTCAGGTTAATGCCATAAGTGATGTGTTTGTTGTTAGATATAACCTTTAATTGTAATAGTTGGTTTTGTGGTATTTTATTTTATTTATTTATTTTTGGTGTCTGCATTTGCACATCATTTGGCATTACAGAATGGTGGTTCAAATGTGAAAGCAAAAACTCAAATTTAATTTGGGCTGTCATTAACAGCACAAATGATACTGGCACCAGTTCACTTCTGTCAGCACTCTGGACAGCAATGAGTGAAGAAAATATACTTGTCAATAACCTTTATACCTGGCTCATTGTGTTAGTGCATTAGGTTTGGAGAAATAGCAGAGGTAATACAGGATAAAAATCCAGATAATAGTTTTACTGAGGGATTCAGAATAAGTAGTGTCTCATAATTTTTATTAGGAATTGAACTTTAAGTAAGACTATGAAAAATATTAAATTACAATACAGCCATGTGTAATGATTGCTACATAAGTCAAATATAATCTGTATCAGTTATTTTAAATATAACAATGTTGATAGCTAATTTAAACTACACTTGCAAAAGTATATTCTGCAGAATATTTATTTAAAAAAGATGACTCATCATATATAATTGTATGTGTAGCACAGTATGTCATGCAAAATATGTATGGCAACTACAGTGACATGTTTTATCAGGTCATGCAACTCAATGCATATTACATTTATTAACAGAAAAAAAATCTGGCTTTTACATATAACTCCATTACTCTGTGAAGTGAAAGTCATAAGCATGCAAGCATGTTTTAATTAGATCTCCACTCATGATGAAATTGCTAAACTTCCACTTACAACTTAAACATGTAAGTTGTCATGGCATTAACAGTTAATAAGCAATTTTAGTATTTTAGCCTTATTTTTAGTCATGGACTCAATTGCCAGGTGATATTACTATAATGTTATATTTTGTTTGCTCCCCCAGCCCATTTTGTACCAATTCATAACATTTACCTCTAAACAAATGATTATAGCCAACAGCTTCACTGGAAAAGCTCACCCAGACTCTGCCACAACTTGCTGTGAGGGAAAGGTTGGTTTGCTTTTACTTTCTTGTATTTTGTATTACTTTATTGCCTTCTTCTGTTTTGTATATTGTGATTTGTTTTCTTTACACTGTGTTTTACTTGTATTCTGCTTTTAATTGCATATTAAAACCAGGAAAGAATACAGCTATGTCTCCTGTGAGTCACACAGAAATTTGAACTGGTCAATAAAGGAGTCACACAGAAGTTAGAGCATGTCAATTAAGATTATTTATCTGTGAACTGAGGGTGGAGCTAGGAACTAAACATTCTATTTAAGGGGTAAAATAAAGCATTTCAAAGCTTTATTGGAAAAGCTTACCCAGACGCGCCCACAATTTGTGAGGGAAAGGTTAGTTTGCTTTTGCTTTCCTATATTTTCCTTTACTTTATTGCCTTCTTCTGTTTTGTTTATTGAAATGTGTTTTCTTTACACTGTGTTTACTTGTATTCTGCTTTTAATTGCATATTAAAACTAGGAAAAAGCTCACAGCTGTGTTTTGCATGAATCATACACAATTTCTTTCTCAACCTTCCAAGCTTGTGCTGTTGTATTCTTAAACTCAACTGTCTTTCTAGTTGTCTGCCCCTTATGTTGATTTGACCACATATCTCCTTCCTCCCCCACTTTCATTGGCTGTTGTGAGTAAGCACAAAATTATCATTTTGTGAAATCACTCCCCTTCAACTATTTAAATTTATTGGCCATCCCACTGTATTCCATAGAATAAAAATACAAAGTGCCCACCCATTCTCAATCTATCTTGCTGTTTTAAAATTAGTAGCTCTATAATTAGACAGCTAATGTTTAAGTTACCTCCTCTATCTAACTGCTTAGTGCACATTGCAGTGTTTAGGATATCAACCAATTTTTTTTTTCATCTTATGTTTAAAATCTGCAGCATCTATTGCAAGACCACCAATTACTGGAGATCCCACATTCTGCCTCTCAATAGTCATCTTGGGATTAATGCTTCTGGTGAGAGAAGAAGCACTTAGACATTATTTGCTGGAGACTGCTGATCACTGGAAAACCTAATAACTGCTTCATAGGTGACTGCATGGAATTTGTGCTTATATTCTGCTCCTGGTGAGAGAAGGAGCGCAGTGCATTGATTCCTGACTGCTTCTGCTTGCGAGTGCCTGTGCTTGACATTCCTGACTGGTCTGGTTGATATTCAAAGCATCTACTAGGAAAAGGCTACAACAAACCTACAGACCCTTGCACCATTTGGGACAAGTCTGTGAATCACCAAACAGGCTGTGGCCTGCTTCTCATCTTGGGATTAGTGTTAATGTTTTGCTTCTGGCGAGAGAAGAAGCAAAGGAGCATCGTATTCCAGCAGAGTGAAGCTGTGCTGAGACCAGCACTAGTAGTATCCAGACAGTAGCCATTCAAGTGACTCCCCTCTTTTCATCATTCTTGCCAAGATAATTCTTTGTTTTCAGTAAGTACTGCTTGATTTATTTCTAACTTCAGAATTTCTGCCTAAACACTTCATCCTTAAAATTTTAGGCACACCCCTCAACTATACCGAATTCCTCAGTATTTACTGGTTCTGAGGTCCAAATAATGGGGTTCCACAAATTCCTGAGAGGGCTCCTTTATTCCCCTTTTTTTCAATTTATTATTTTTTTTAGTTGTAGCTGACATCATCATGTGCAGGGCATGTGCTGTGATGCCAGCTTTGTTAGGGAGACTGGCAGCCTGTCGGAATAGGGCTTTGACTGTTCTGTTAAACTGTGTTTTTTTACGTACATTTGTAGTCACTGTCTTGTACACTCATACCATGCTGATTGAATTAACATTCCTTCACAGCAGCATGTAGCAGCTGCACAGAAACAGCATATGGTGAGTGGAGCTGTTAACTTTACTTAAGTAAGTCACTAAATAGTAAAAGAAAAGTTTAACTTCTGCTTGCATTCTGCTTCTGCGGCAGCCAATCCAAGAAGGAGCAAGTACTGCAAGTTTAAGTTAGTTAGCCTGCGGCAATGAGTCAAAATACAATTGTTTCTCTAAATTAACTGTAAAGGTCAGATGATTATTAACCTGTGCATAAAGTTAGCCTATGAAAGTGAGGAGCTGCAAAAAAAAAAAAAACTACTTATAACTCAGCAAAGTACCTAGCATTCTGTACTATGTCACAGAGTTAAAAAAACTGCATAAGCAGTATGTTTCTGGAATCATTACATTTTCCATGGTGTCCTGCAGGGACACAGTGCATGCGAATATGGTTCAGAATCAGCTTAGCTGAATGGATGGTAGTTGCTGATCTTAGGTATTTGACTGCAAGCTTTATCTCAAAAGACAGAGGGATAAATCCTGACTGTATGTGGTCTTTCAAATAGTTTAATAAAATGCCCATACTATGTAACAGACATTAGAATTAGTGATTCAGTAAATATCTATTACCATGATCTTTCCTTGTAAAACTATTGCTTCTGTTTCCCATTATTTGTTTACAATGACATACCCTTTACTGTCTAATTGTCCTTTAGTTTTCTCTAGTATGCAATGTGAAGGTCAAGCTTTCCTTTAAACTGCAATCCTATGTTGTGAGGGTACAAATCATGAGAGTATATCATGTCACGGGTCTACTTTGACCCAATGAAATTACACTTTACCAAAACTGAAAAAAGCGATCCCACTTCAGAGAAATTGCATTTAAACAAAAATGCACTTTTGCAAAGCTCAGTACTCTGAACAAAAACAAAACACACACACACACACACACACACACACACACACACACACACACACAATAAAAAAAATCATTTATGCAGGGGGGGCAAGCCCCCCCTGCTCCCCCACCCCACTACTTATATATATTTATATATATATATATATATATATATATATATATATATATATATATATATACACTAACTCTGGGATCACTTATTTCAGTTTTGGTAAAGTGTAATTCCGATGGGTCAAAGTAGACCCCATGTCACTACTGTACTCTGACATAATGTAAGACAAAGCAACACAGTTAGGTACATCAAAGGCCTTAGTTGTAATGCAAAATGCCATTAGTAAGGAATACTGCAATGCAGAAAATACAGCACAGACAAGAAATAATGTGTGATTAGGGTCTGTATATTATTTTATATACAACTTCTCCAAAATGTGTCACCAGTTCTTTAGTTTATCAGCTATAATCTTTTATTATTATTACTATTATTATTATTATTATTATTATTATTATTATTATTATTATTACGTTTGTTTGGTTAGACAAATTTTGTCTTCATTCTTTCATTTCATTTTCTAACAAAATCTTCAAAGAGCACAAATCAGGTTTGCGTGAGTGCACATGAACATATACACACACATACACAAACATAAAATTGTAACATACTTAATGTGATTTTTTTTGGTGACAAGCATTGTAGTATTTTATTACAACTATTTGTTCTTTTGCTGTAGTTGTGCCTAAAATGGGTCAGACCTCACAATATATATTCCTTTCTTACAAAACAACATTCTGAATTATTCCTGAAATAACATGACATGACACCCATCCAAGTTATTCCCAGCTGTAAACCCCCCTCCATGACTCTCAACTCCCACTCCTCTTACCTGGATCTACTTGACTCCATCAACGTACTGCCTAACACCCTGATCCTTGGTGATTTCAAATATCCTACCATAGACTGAGTGAACTATTCCTGCATTAATGTACTCACTCATCAATTCCTTGACTTCATTAATTCTAACACACTAGACCAGCTTGTCTCATCCCAAACGAGGGGCGATAACATTCTGGACTTGGTACTCACCAGCATGAGTGACCACTGCACCACTCCCATAATATGTTCTCTCCTGCTGAGATCAGATCATCGGACTGTTTCTTTCAAAGTTTCTATCCCCCCCCCCCAACTGTAATCAAGCTAAAAAACTTCTCAAAAGCTGACTACAACCTCCTAAGGGAGGGTATCTGTAGCTTCAAACCACTGCCCCCTCAGACAGTGCAGACAACTCTGCTGAATAGTATGCCAATGCAGTATACAAGCACCTGTACAACTACATGGACTCAGCCATACCCAACAGAACTAAAACCTGCACCTCAAGGAAACACAAACCTATGTGGTGGACATCCTCTATCAACAGGCTTTACAACAAAAGGAAGAAACTGTTGTCCAAGGGGAAAAAAAGGAACAAAGTCCAAATTGAAAAAAACTCTCTCCTTAGCCTCAGCAAGCAAATTAAATCACTAGTGAAAACCTCCAAAGCCAATTATGGATCAAAACTAGCCTCCGAAACAAAGAGAAACTACAATGCCTTCTTCAGTTATGTCAGGAACCTCCATTGCAAAGCCCAGGTTTATTCCAAGTTAGTACTTAACAATATCACGTACACTGATCCTGTTGACTTAGCCAACCTGCTAGCAGATAGGTTCAGTGCAAGTTTCACCCCCTGCCCCCCCCAAAGGCCCATTCTACATCCTCGGTACTTGTCCTGCACCTCACATCTCCATAGATCAAGTGTTAAAGGGCCTATCCAAGGCAAAGAACACAGCTTCCATGGGACCTGATAGTATCCCAGGCTGTATTCTGCATGATCTCCAGCAAGAATTGGCTTCACCATTGAGCACCTCATTCAACCACAGCCTAAGGACAGGCTTCACTCCAGCAGAGTGGAGAACTGCCATTGTCATCCTCTTGCACAAAGGTGGTGCAACTACTGACCCTGGGAACTATCACCCCATTAGCTTGACAAGTCTGATCTGTAAAGCCATGGAGTATATTATTATTATTATTATGGATCTCATAAACAAGGACATAGGCAATTTCCAAGCACTTGTCCCCATCCAGTTTGAATTTGTCAAGAGCAGATCTTGCCTGTTGAACCTGGTCGACTTCTTTGAGATTGTCACCAAGACTCTAGATGAGGGAAAGTCAGTACTTACAGCTTACCTTGACTTGGCCAAGGCCTTTGACATAATCCCCCACTTGGGCATCATCGAAAAGCTAACACAACTTGGCATAAATCCCTATCTTATTAGGTGGGTTGCCAACTGTCTCACTGACAGGACCCTCAAGATCAAAATAGGCACCTCCACCTCAGATAACAGATCTGTCACTAGTGAAGTTCCACAAGGATCTCTCTTGGGGGCCCTACTGTTTGGCATTTACTTCTCAGAGTTCCAAACAAAGACAAAATGCCTATGGCTGACCAAGTTTGCAGACGACTGTAAGTTGGGTGCTGTCATTGACTCCCCAAATGCTGTTAACATACTGCAAGAGGGTCTCACAGTAACTAATGACTGGTGCCAAAGTCACGGCCTTAAACTAAATGCAAAAAAGGTATCATCATAACATTTGACAGAAACATGGCCCCTACTGATTACCACATTAATGGCAACCCCCTAAACATACAACCTGTGTTGAGAGACCTGGGCACTCAGGTTGAAAACAATCTCACATTTGACCATCATGTAGCAGCAGTGGTCAGAAAAGCCTTCTACTTGGTTCATCTCATAAGCAAAGGGATTGCATCCAGAAAAAATGAGGTTATTACCTCTCTATCCTCCCTCACTAGACCAATAATTGAGTATAATACCCCATTTGGTATGTACCTCTCCAAACATCTGCACCAACTGGAAAGACCACAGAAATTCATCACAAAGAGAATCCATGGCTTCCAACACCTGTCCTATGTGGACAGGCTCAAATCATTATCATGCTACTCAATATTGTACAGATTGCTCAGAGGTGATCTGTGTTTTGCCTACAAGGCAATATTGGACTCTGCCCTACTAGAGATGCTAAATATCCATAAGTCTGACTTCTCATGCACTATCTGCTTGAAAGCCCTGAATCTAATATGTGACATCAAGACAACCTGCTGTTGAGACAGGTTTGTCTCACAGAGGCTACCCCATCTCTGGAATAGACTTCCCATACACACCAAACAGAGTACGTTGCTGACCCTCTTCAGGCCCAACCTTGATGAGTGGATGAGAAACCACAAATTTGTACCAGGGGTTCCACCTGTGTCCCTCATTGACAGGGGTGACAGGTGCTGACTGAGGTTTCTTTTTGGGGATAAACTCTTAGCTAGGCTTGTAAGGGCACCAGGGCCATTACCTAGTAACGTCCTATGATCTTGGTATCCTATGATACTATAAATGTGGAAAGCTATGAGTGAGGTAGAGGAAAGTAAGGGTTTGTTGAAAATGTGTGCAGAGCTGCATGCTAGTGATAGAATTTAGCTGTTAAAACCGATACTAGTGGAATTAGTTAGAAGAGGAGAATAGGTAGGTGCATACTTTAAGTAGTTACAAGTGACTGGATATGGATAAGGCATGGGAGGGGTCTGACAGTGTTTTTATTTAGAGGCTTCAGTGGATTGTTTTGGAAATAAAACTGATGTATCAGTTCTTTAAATAGTATTGCAGTTGACAGCTGCAAACAAGGGGACAAGTATTTTAGGAATAAACAGAGACACGGGAGTGGGTAGGAAGACTGGTAGATTGCAGGATAAAGGGGAGATAGCAGTGAATTACAGGAAGGCTATTTATTTTATAAATCACAATTTAAAAGAAATTGGAAATAACTAAGATGGGAACAGAGACATTGCAGATGTAAAGTGCATAAATAAGAATATATAGGTATTCGTTAATTAGCATGTGCATTTGTGTGGATGTTAATATTTTCTGCATTGCTATTGTATGTAAATAGTCATGGTGTGTACATTACTTCTTTGATATTTGGTGTTGTAATGAACAATGTGAATTACTTTGTACATGCATTTTAGTGTAGATGGATAGAAGCAGTTTCTTTTTATAAAATAAATCTATATTTCAGTTTTGCACAAGTTCAAATATTAATATAAATAAAATACTGTTCTGTTTATTTTGTGTTTCATACTTTTACTGTTCTTCAGTTTGTGTTTAAAACTTGGTATCCCACAATTCTATTGAAGTGAGTGGGGTTACACAATTATGTATGCAAAATTGTTCATAAATAGACTTAAAAATGAAAGTAAAAGAAAAGGTGGCGGCATTCAGAATTGTCATTTAGTTGAAACACCTGATATCCTTAAAGGGTGATTTGCATATATCCCATGAGGCCTCTGATGAAAGAGGTTTAAGGCATCACACAGTTAGAAGTCTAACTTTGCTAGATTTTTCTTTTTGTGTTTTTTAATCAGTTGGTTATTTGTGTGACCTTTTTACTCTGTTCAAATTTTATGTTAACTAGCATACAGATTTTTGGCCAGTTGTACCTATTTTTCATGGGCCTTTGTCCAGATTTTTTTATGATTCCAGGTTGAGAGGCATGTTTTCATGATCTACTTAATAGATTCCCCTCAAGTTTTTTGGCAGTGCTGTGTGTAGACACAAACACTTGAATGAAATTTTTCCTGTAAAATCATGATTGAAATTTCACCAATACCTAGTTGCACACAGGATAACTAGATTGCAGTGAGAAGCACTGTCCCCTCAGATGCAAACTGGATACTCCTGACATTTGCTTTTTATTCTCACTCCAACTGTCTAATCAATAAAAAAGGGTCTGTTGGCATGGATACGAACTTTCCCACTAACTCCATTACCAGCTTGATAGATATGGGCATCCTGAGGCAATGTAGAAATTGCCTTATGTTTACTGACAAGCAGTTAATTCTCAAATAAACTGATGTGGTATGTGGAAAATGTATTTATACAATGTCACTGGAAGCAAAATTGTCACATTAAAGTGCTCCTAATGTCAATAAGTTTGTTAGTAGTTTATACATTGCACCCATCACAAACAATTTAACGCATACACATAGACCCACATATGCTGAGGCACTTAAGTAACCTTCCTAAACCCCAAAGACTTCCTAGACGAAGTACACATAACAAATAACCTCAGCAGACCTGAATGCATTATTTCAAAACAACACCCACATCAATACTTACTACTCCATCTCATGGAGCCTGCTCTTCAAAGCCCATAAGGCAAGCCATGACACAATCCAACATTCTGGTCACTGGACACTCTATCATTAGAAACCTGACAGTTGCTTATCAGGGGTTAGGATCAACCACATTATGCTTACACTCAGGTCATTGGACCACAAGCACCAATATGACTCAGTCATAGTCCTTGTTGGTGTAAATGACCTGAGACGTACCTCCCCATACTATATGAAGAGAGACATCATGGAGGTCTCAGAATCTTTGTCCCAGGCTGGTATGACCCTAGCATTTTACCTTCTCCAAGGATGATAACACAATACGGACAAAAGATGACTGACTTTAATAATTGGCTAAGTTTCTGTTGTCATTCAAAGAGGGTGCAATATTTGTCAGCATGGAAGGAGTTGTTGAACAGATCATGCTGCTTTGCCAGGGATGGTCTGCACTTCTCCCCTCTGGGTTTTTGAATATTAGCTAAAACATTGTCTTCCCCCATAGTGCCTTTTTTAGGGAATGACAAACTAAAAGTACTTCTGAAATACCAAATTAAAACCAAGAAAAGTTAATGCTAAGAGTCTAAGCAAAAAACTCCATTTGCTAGAAGATCTCTTCACCCTAGAGAATATTGATGTCTGTGCAGTCACCGAGACATGGTTTAAAGCCATGGAGAGCACACCAACAGTGCTAAGTTATAATGCCTTACACACATTTAGGCCAGCTACTTCGCAGAAAGGGACTAAAGGTGGAGGTGTCTCTATTTACATCAAAAATAAATATACTTCAAGGCTGGTCAAATAGGGCAATGCAGCTGAGCTACTCTGTGTACACATCACCACAGGCAAAATCTAATACCACTTCCTTGCAAACTATATGTCCTTCTCTATGACCCAGGAAACCCATACCATGTATTTAAACTTATTGGAAACACTCACCATCCAACCCAATACCATATTCATGGGTGGCTTTAATTACCCACTATTAACTGGAAATCCTATGCAACACCAAATGTACAGGCACAAATATTCTGGATTTTGTAAACACAATCCCCCCTGGACCAGATTGTCAATAAACCAACCGGGGTGCAACCATACTGGATCTGGTCCTCCTCATGAATATGGGAGAGTGCTGCACACCACCTAGTGTAATGTCTTCCCTTTCTAAAAATAAAACCTGGAACCTCAGCTAACCCTTGAACTACTCTCAGGCTAACTTCCTGCTATTATTTGATAACCTGGGGTAATTTCAACCCCCCCTAAACCCTGCAAACACTGCTGTCTATGTAGAACTGTTTGCAGAAACCATTTACAAGCATGTTAATAGCTATATGGAGGCAGCTGTACCTACCAGGAAGAAATACAGTACTAACTCAAAAAACAAGCTTCCCTGGGGGAATCACAACATTAATAGGCTTATAACAGAAGGAAGAAAATAACACCAAAATTAGGAGGTGCAGCACCCAGCAGGATAAAAGCATTCTCATTAAACTAAACAAACAACTCAGAGGAAAAATAAAATCTACTAAAACCAAATTTGAGGTAAATTTGGCCTCCCAGGCCAAGGACAACCACAAGGCTATGTTTGCAACCTCAAAGGCAATACACAACTTTGAGCAGAGCTCATTGTGAATGGAGCCACCCATACTGATCTGGATAATGCAACAAACCTACTGACCAAAAAATTCAGCTCCAGCTTTACACCTCTCTACCCTGTAACATTCCTTCAAGAAATATCATCAAATATAACTCCCCCTGCTATCAGTAGGGAACAGGTCCTTAATGCTCTCTCTAACTCCAAGAATGCATCAATGGGTCCAGACAATATCCCAGGATGCCTTCTAAATAGCATGAAACATGACCTATCAGGCCCTCTGGAATTGCTATTTAACTGTAGCCTCTAAACAGACTTCATGCTTCATGAATGGGGGACAACAACAGTTATTACTCTCCACAAAGGTGGGGCATCTACAGACCCTGGAAACTACAGACCCATAAGTCTCACTAGTCTTTTATGCAAAGACATGGAAAGAGTGATCATGGAGATGATCAATAGAGATATAGTAAACCTCCAGACACTGGACTCAATCCAGTTTGGTTTCATCAAGGGCAGGTCATGCCTACTCAACCTGGTGGACTTCTTTGAGAAGGTTACCAAAGCAATGGATGAGGGCAAAATGGTTCACACTGCCTATCTTGACCTGGCCAAGGCATGTGACACAATACCTCACTTGGGCATTTTTGACAAACTCAAGAGGTTAGGTGCAAACCCGTATGTCAACTGGTGGATAGCCAACTGGTTTACAGACAAGACCCAGGAAGTTAGAATTGGGGAATCCACCTCTACAAAGAGGCCAGTCACAAGTGGAGTCCCTCAGGGACTGGTCCTTGGACCATTCCTTTTTGGCATTTACTTCTCTGAAGTCTTGGCCAATGTCAGTGGTCTCTGGCTGACTAACTTTGCAGATGATTGCAAATTAGGAGCTGTCATTGAATATCACACTAACACAAATGCTCTCCAGGAAGGGCTGAGTCAGACAAACAGCTGGTGCCAGAGGCATGGACTAAAACTAAATGCCAAGAAATGCATAATAGTATCCTTCTGGACGTCATCCACCCATGGTAACAATCATATTGACAACACACCCTTTACAGTTGACCCAGTAGTCATGGATTTATGGACACACATAGACAGTAATCTTGCCTTTGACAATCATGTGTCTACGGTAGTGAGGAAATCATTCTATGTTGCGTAACTTATAAACAAAGGTATGGCATCTAGGTCCAAGGAAGTAATTGTTCCACTGTAGCCACCATTCATCATACCTATCATTGAGTGCAGTGCCCACTTTGGTATGTACCTAACCAGGCATAGCCAACAAATGAAATGTCCACAGAGGCTCCTCACAAAAACAATACAGGGTGTAAGTACAATGTTTTATGCAGACCGCCTGTAGGCCCTATTCCCTGTATTCTGTTTCCTACAGGCTTTTGAGGTGGGATCTATGCTTGGCACACAGGGCATTGTCAGACCCCACTCTGATGGACATCCTGCATATCCGCAACACAAACAGCACCAGAATGGCCTATTCTAAAGACTTAAACCTTGCCTGTGATATAAATAGGACCTACTGGAGGAACAGGTATATATCCTAGAGACTACTTTGTCTGTGGAACAGACTCCCCATCTATGTGAAGCAGAGTTCCTCCCTAAACTAATTCAAGTGTAACTTGGACAATTGGATAGAGAACAGGAAATTCACCCCTGGCTTGGCACCATCTCTAATGGATACAGACAACCTGTAAATAGTTCATTTTCGAGGCCCTTGCTTGCAAATGTTTCATCTCCCAAACACCTGCTTACAGCTATCAATGGTACCAGAACTTGCCAGAGATTTGGGATGCATGGCAAGGGTTTAAAAAGACCCTTGTGGTTGTGTTGTTTGGAGTGTTTCTCCCAGGGCCCCCATTGAAAATAGGCTCTGTCCTAGTTAGACTTTCCCGGTCAGCAAATGTTAAATAAATAAATAAGTAAATAAAAAGTATCACTGCCAAATTTCACACCTGCATTGTTTGTTGAGGCATTCTTCCCAATGTTACTAACAGGTAATTTTTGTGCTTTCAGTTGTGCAAATGTAACTGGCAAGGTTGTCCATCATTGCACACAGGCTGGTACATGAGAGATATGAATTGGATGCCAATACAGAGATAATTATAGTTATCGTTCAGAAGGCATGGCAGACAAAGGTGGAGGTGGTGCTCCATCTAGAGTCCAAACGTGGTATGAAAAGGAGTTTGGCGAGGGAGAGGGTGGTGCTAAATTTAGAGCAGAAAAAAGTGGGGTGTTGAGGAGTCCAAGATCTTTGTGTCACACCTCTTAAAGTGTTGCAGCCATAGGCTTCTACAGGGTGACTTTACTGTATCTCAGTACAAGGCTGAGGCATGGGGTAGCTTAGCCAAGGCTATCTCCAGTGCAACTGGCATTCCATGCACAATGAAGAACAATGTGGTCTCCATTATAGTAGCATGAAGATACAAAAGCAGGACCGTCTGAGCTGCTGGGAATCAGAATTTTGGACTGATAAAAACTTGTATAAGTATAGTGGCCTATCACGATTCAATAATATACCATGGATTGACTAGACAATACATTTATTCATTATGCTTCCATTTTTTGTCTGCTTTATGTTCTGCAGAAAGATTGGCTCACCTCAAAGAGGCAAGGGTTAAGTATGGACCATATATGAATGCAGGCAAGATCATAGTTTTCAGGGCATCAATCTATATGAGCTTTGGCAGCTGTACCTAAGTTTTATATCAAGCATACATGTCTATGCCAATAACTCTTGATCATTGCATTAGAATATGAGTAAATCAACTGTATATGGGTTAAATTCCCAGCAGCAGCAATTGGCGTTTATTACAGGATAGTATCTACAAATTATTTACTGTAATATTAAATAAATTTAAATGTTTGTAACTGAATACATTTACTTGGAATGCATATACCAAATATACCATAGTCAACTAAATGTTTCCATATTATTGATCATAGCACTGAGACTGATGTATTTTGTGACACATTAATGCCTTCATACCATATCTATATGTGGCAAAAGTTAACATAATTATGTGTTACATTTGCTTATATATTGAAATATTAATCTGACATTGCATTGATGTTACCTATGTTTTCCCTACCATAACCCTATATATTTCAATTTTTTATTTTGTTTGGAAACATTGCTGCTGCAACACAAATGACCATCAGTACAGGGGCTAGACTGGTTCAGTCCACCAAACCTCTACAGGTGGCTGTGGCGACATCACCACTGGATTGACAGACACCCATCATATCCGAGTCCCAACCTGTCAGCATTATCTCCACATCTCATGCACTACTTGCTCCAGCTGCATCACGTAGCTCTGCTGGAGCTGCTGGTGCAGTGTGACCTACTTGGAGTGGTACTGAAGGTAGCAATTTTGCCATCAGTTGGGATCTGATAGGACTGTTGGAGGACATCATGGTGAGGAGCATTGCTGCCTGAATAGGCAAAGTAGAAATATCTCTACATCGAACTGCAAAGTCAATGCCACATCCAGCACTGATCCATGGATCTACCACAGGAAACAGTGAAGACAGTTCTGAGAGTGAAGACTAGATTTTATTCTGCTCAAGCTGGATGTGGATGCACCTCTGATGTCCCCTACCTATCTCCAATCATGATGTCCCCCAACCTGGTGTATCCATTACCATCCCTGTCTGTCTTGTATGTCCTGTATGTCTGTGGCTCTTACCTAACATACCCGACCTACCTTGCACTCTTATTCATTTAAACCTTTGTCTTCACTTGACTTGGCCCAATTGGCCATACAGTATTATTCTATTACTCATCCCTGAGATGGTGACTATCTGAATTCATCAAATTCATCTTAAGAGTATTCATTTATATTATAAAGAGGTGGATAGCCGTAGTGCTCTCCCACTGCCATCTTGCATATTTCTTTATTCTTCCCACTGTGTCTTGCTGCTGAACCACCACCTGTCTTGCCCTCATTTTCATCACTGTCCATCACTGTGTGCCAGTGCTGTTTGATGATAAATGAAGCTTCACATCCTATGACAAATGCTGGTGAGATTTTGCCTTTGACCACAGTAGTGTGATTATCTCCATTAAACATGCTTATCCCCCTCCTCAATAGGTATACAGAACTAGATATACAGAGTGAAAGCACTATTTCTGAGATAGTTACTCATATATTTATTAGGCTGCTGGATATAATGAACACCTTATTGGATGTTTCAGTGTGGTGAAGCCTAGTGCCTAGATTCTCCCTTGCTTCAACTTTTTTTCACTGTCTCTTCAAATCTGCGATTTTAACTTGGTGAAGTATGACTTACCTTGTGGTGTACTCAGATAATGTTTAGGTCTGTAAACTACTTTTTGCATAGTTTCAAGGGTTCAAATTGAGAAATGTGTCTATTTTTTAACATTTTATCATATTAATATTGTGTGTGCAACTCTTGGCACCATATGTAATAACCTACCATGATCCTGCTTGTGTCTTAATCATGCTTTGTGTCTCCTTCTCCTGCTTGCTTCCTGCTGCAAAGACTTTATTGTACAGAGCATGACAGAATTATTATGATAACAAACCTGAGTTACATACCACAAAGATGGCTAGAAATGAATAGCACAAAAAGAAAACTCTTTCCAGCCCCCTATCCCTGTCTCCCCTTCTCCCCCTTCTTTCTCATCAGTCCTTGTCCTGAACACTTGTGTGATACCTGGCACAGAGCAGTAATAGTAACTGCTGGTCAATGGCAGTTCATGTCTTAAGGCAAAAGCTTGTGAGTGCATTTAGTTGCATTTCTCTGCTGCCTCTTGTGTTATTGTGCTTAGCCTCAGTGTGCTATGGAAAGACAGGCTGATTGTGCTATGATGAGACAGTTATTATCATATTTTGAACAGGCTGAAGAGTTGAATGTGCACCATATGGGATATTGTAATTGTAACCACTATTATGAAGTATGCTGCACACAAACTTCCTTGCTACATAGTGTTTCCATAGTCTGGGATTCTACCAGCATTAACATACTTGGTCCCTTATGTGTTTCATAATCAGGCCCAAAAATGTTCACACCTTTCCAGAAGTAAGTGAAAGACATTTAGCAGAATCAAGTCTTTATCGATTAACAAGCACAGCACACTAGGCACATCTCAAACGTTGCTGATATCCACACATAGGGTGATAGGAAAATTTGATTTGCATTTTCATGCATTTTCTGAAATATTTTAATTATGGTATCTATATGAATGCTATCATATGTCAACTGTAGTACACAGTGATGTCATACAAACACAAACAACTGAATAAGAAGCAGTAAACATGCCTCAAATACTTGGACAGTCACCAGATATGAGGGCTGTCTTAACTCTGCACCTGTATTATCCATATAATTATTACTTTATTGGAATTATCAGGACAGATGTGTAAATCATGACACACAAAACATTGACATAAAACACATCTGTTCTCAGTTGGACCTGAATCATATCTGTTTATGTTTACACTCTTTGTATGGATGAAGATTGGCTTTGAGCACCATAGGCTACTGTTAATTCACATTTTAAGTTAAAAACATCAAAATATAAGTATGCATGCACAATACTTTGCCATCAATTGTGCAAATGAGCTTGTCAGTGATGCACTTCAAGGTGTGACTTTACAGAAAGTACTTACAGTGGCTTTTATTACTTCTGTATGTTGTAATGAACGGATGCACTCAAGATATAATGAACTGATTCCCTCTAAACACTTCATTAGGTAAGTATATGTCTGCTCTCCAACATGTTAGAGTTGCAAATGATTGATGTGCAAAGGTGGAGGAGCTTTGCACATATAATTAATAAGTGGTGTTGAGCAGTGTACTTTTATGACCTGCCTATTTTTAATTTACACTGCACATTGTCTAAGCATAAGGAACTATGGAACATGACACAGCAAATGTTTAATTTTTACATAGAATCTTCATGAACTGAACACCCAGGAATGTTTGCTTGCCAATCCAGTGTGTCACAAGTGTGATTGTCGTCAATACTTCATACTCTGATGTGGCTACATGTCACTCACTGTACTGCAATATTCATTAATGGCAGGCTAGAAAGGTTATCTGAGCAGTATGTAATTACTTGAGATCAACACATCTGTGTTATTTCTGTCAAGACACATTCCTTTTCACCAAAACCTGTGATGCACACTAACTTTTCTGCAATACACTGATGTAATCTGTGCTGTAGATTGTGTAATTAGATAGGTAGGTGTTCGAATAAAACAATGACTGACTAGTATGAGTATGTGTGATGCAACAGCAGGACTGGATTCACACACACATCTGATGTGTAAACTTCCACTTAGTCGAAATGTTTAAATCAAGAGAGGGATCCCTCATCAATTTCTTTCACTTTTATCACAAACATCTTCTCTGCAATACACTGATGAGGTCAGGCTTTCAAAAGTGCACAATCTCACTACTGTAATCAGACTTTTCCTGCGGAGTTTGCATTTGATGCTGTGTATTTTACATTGTATAATTTCATAGGCAGGTGGTTTGATTCCAACAGTAACTGACTATTGTGTGTGTGTGTGTGTGTGTGTGTGTGTGTGTGTGTGTGTGGGTCTATATTATATTCTCGAAAGCCAACAATATTGAAGCTGATATTGTCGACACGAACATAGCGAAAGCGCACAACGTTGAACGTGTAAACGGAAATCTCCTTAAGGGGAGATTTCCATTTACTGCAATGTAGTGCAGTCTTGGTGTTGGTATATTTAAGTAGCAGGGGGTATGGGGGGTGCAGGGGAGCTTGTCATATGGTGTTTGATGTTTTCAACCATCGATCTTATAATATAGACCCTGTGTGTGTGTGTGTGTGTGTGTGTGTGTGTGTGTGTGTGTGTGTGTGTGTGTGTGTGTGTGTGTGTGTGTGTGTGTGTGTGTGTCTGTAGTGACAGGTAGAACTGGCTTCTTAAGAAGATCCATTATGTATACTTCTACTTGCAAGACCCATTTGCAGTGGGAGAGAGCTCTCCCATCCATTTCTTCCACTTTTATTGCAAACATGTTGTTTGCAACACACTGATGAGATCATCCTTTCAAAAGCGCACTATCTCACTGTTGTAATCAGATTTCTCCTGTGGCATATGCTGTTGATAATGTGTCCTCTAGACTGTGTAACCACATAGGTAGATGATTCAAATCCAGCACTGTGGGACTGGTATGAATATGTGTGTCTCTGTAATGCTACACAGGACAGGCTTAACCCATATATCTGATGTTGACACGTTCACTTAGAAGGACGATTTAAACCAGGATAAGGCTCCCCTATTAATTTGCTACATATTTATTCAAAACACTTTCTCTGCAAAGTACTGATGAGGTCATCCTTTTAAAGGTACACTATTTCATTGTTGCATTCAGACTTTTCTTTGTGTGCAGACAGCTGATACTGTCTAACTGGATAGGTAAGTGGTACAAATCCAGCACCGTGGAACTGGAATAAGTATGTGTGTCTAGTGGCATGTAGATATGGCTTCAACAACAGATATGACATGTACACTTCTACTTGGGTGATACACTGGGAGTGGAAGACAGCTCAGCCATCATTTTTTTTCTCCATTTAAAACAAGGAATTGTTGTGCTACACCCTGATGAGATTATCACTTCAAAAGTGCTTTATTGCTTGCTTACATTAAGCCTTCTCCTGTGGTATGTGTAGCTGAGAATGTGTTTTCTAGATTGTGTGACTAGATAGGTAGGTGGTTTGAATTCAATAATGGCTGCCTAGTATGAGTATGCTTGCCTCTCTCTGGACAGGTATGTGTTAGACTAACTAGGGAATTGTAACTATATTAGGTTAACTTAGTAGCTAGCAGAGTGGATTACATAATACAGAAAGCAATGGATGTACAAGTTTTACTTGAATCCTGCCTTACATCACCAAAGCCCTACTTAGCATTACCTGTTTAAGTATAAATATGTTTGCTGTACTGAAATAAGTGGAATGGTGCTGCTTGGCACAGCAAAAAAGTCTTAAGCTTAACTGAGTGGTGAAGGTTGTCATTAGAAGCAGTACTTTGACTTATAGCAGCACTAAGGCATTGGTTAAGCAACAGTGCAGCATCATGTTAGAGGCAGGAATAACAGGATTACTAAGGTTATAATCACAGTTTAGATACAGTCTCTTGTGTCTATGAAGTGTAATGTGTTCCTATAAAAATTGTATAAACTTGTCATTCCTTATCAAAACTAAACACAATGTAAAAGGCAAGAGCAAATCAGCCTGGTGATCCATATGCATAAAAAATATAAATCTCATATACCTACATGTCTAATAGTAAAGAAATGATAGAAACAAACTTTCAACAGGTTATTGATAAAATTTTAAGTTTAGTCACAAACTGGAACAAATTCTTCTTTACCATGGGAAGCACGATTAATGCTTATTAAAATGGTAATTCTCCCCAAAATATCGTTTGTATTACAATCTTTAGTACTACCCCCACCAAAAAAATTGATGAAGAAGATAAATAATATCTACTTAAACTTTTTGGCATCCTATTAAACCAAGAGTTTCCTTTGATTGTTACAGAAAAGGTTGGGATAATGGTAGAAGGGGATTCCCTGATATTCAATTGTATGCTACTTCAACAATTGCAAAAGTTAAAGCATTGCAGACTAATTCATCTTATGATTCAAAATGGAAACAAATACATCAAAAAATATTAAAAACAACAACAACAACAAAAAATGGAAAAAATATATATATACGACAAATGCAGTCCAGAGACCAAGAAAGAAATATCAAAATATTTATTAGAATCTGTCTAGCGCATCAGCAATATTGCCTTCAGAGGAGTATTAAAATCACACCACAATACAAAGCCTTAAATAGCTCAGCTAATTAACTTCATTAAATCATCGTCATCATCTTTCAGCTGTTCCCGTTAGGGGTCACCACAGCGGATCATCTGTTTTCATTTCTTCCTGTCCTCTGCACCTTGCTGTGTCACACCACCCACCTGCATGTCCTCTCTTACCACATCCATAAACCTTATCTTAGGCCTTCCTCTTTTCCTGTTACCTGGTAGCTTCATCCTTAGTATCTTTTTTCCAATATACTCAGCATCCCTCCTCAGCACATGTCCAAACCAATGTAATCTTTCCTCTCTAACTTTGTCTCCAAACCTTCCAACCCGGGCTGACCCTCTAATATACTTATTCCTAATCCTGTCCATCCTCGTCACACCCAGTACAAATCTTAACATCTTTAACTCTGACACATCCAGCTCTAACTACTGCCTTTTTGTCAATGCCACTGTCTCCAACTCATATAACATAGCTGGTCTCACTACCCTCTTGTAGACCTTCCCTTTCACTCTTACTGGTACTCATCTGTCACAAATCACTCCTGGCATACTTCTCCACCTACTCTATCCTGCCTGTACTCTCTTATTCACCTCTCTTCCACACTCACCATTACTCTCAACTATTGATCCCAAGTATTTAAACTCATCCACATTCGCCACCTCTACTCCTTGCATCCTCACCATTCCTCTCTCCTCCCTCTCATTCACACACATATATTCTGTCTTAGTCCTACTGACCTTCATTCCTCTTCTCTCTAGAGCATATCTCCATCTCTCCAGGGTCTCCTCCACCTGTTCCCTACTCTTACTGCAGATCACAATGTCATCTGCAAACATCATAGTCCACGGGGGACTCCTTTCTGATCTCGTCTGTCAACCTTTCCATCACCATTGCAAATAAGAAAGGGCTCAGAGCTTATCCTTGATGTAATCCCACCTCCACCTTAAACGCATCCGTCACTCCCACTGCAGACCTCACCACTGTCACACTACTCTTGTACATATCCTGTACCACTCTTACATACTTCTCTGACACTCCCGACTTCCTCATACAATACCACAACTCCTCTCTAGGCACCCTGTCATATGCTCTCTCTAAGTCTACAAAAACACAATGCAACTCCTTCTGACATTCTCTGTATTTCTCCATCAACACTCTCAGAGCAAACATCACATCTGTAGTGCTCTTTCATGGCATGAAACCATACTGCTGATCACTAATCATCACGTCCTTTCTTAACCTAGCTTCCACTACTCTTTCCCATAACTTCATGCTGTGACTGATCAATGTAATCCCTCTGTAGTTACTACAGCTCTGCACATCACCCTTATTCTTAAAAATTGGTACCAAAACACTTTTTCTCCATTCCTCAGGCATCCTCTCACTTTCCAAAATTTAATTAAACAATCTGGTTAAAAACTCCACTGCCATTTCACCTAAACACCTCCATGCTTCCACAGGTATGTCATTTGGACCAACAGCCTTTCCATTCTTCATCCTCTTCATAGCTATCCATACTTCCTCCTTGCTAATCCATTGCAGTTTATGATTCACTGTCCCCACATCATCCAACCTTCTCTCCCTCTCATTCTCTTCATTCATCAACCCCCTCAAAGTACTCTTTCCATCTGCTCAAAAGACTCTCCTCGCTTGTAAGTATGTTTCCCTCATTATTCTTTATCACCTTTACCTGCTGCAGATCTTTTCTAGCTCAGTCCCTCTGTCTAGCCAATCAGTACAGGTCTTTTTCTCCCTCCTTAGTGTCCAACCTTTTGTACAACTCTTCATACACCTTATCCTTAGCCTTCACCACCTCTCTCTTTGCCATGCACATCATCTCCTTATACTCCTGTCTACTTTCTTCATCTCTCTGACAATCCCACTTCTTCTTTGCCAACCTCTTTTTCTGTATACTCTCCTGTACTTCCTCATTCCACCACCATGTCTCCTTGTGGCCCTTACTCTGTCCAGATGTCATACCAAGCACTTTTCTAGCCGTCTCCATTACTAGCTCTGCTGTAGTTACCCAGCTATTTGGTAACTCTTCACTGCCACCCAGTGTCTGTCTTAACTCTTCCCTGAACTCCACCTCACAATTACCCTTTTTCAATTTCCACCATTTGATCCTTGGTGCTGTCCGCACGCTCCTCCACCTCTTCTTGATCATCAACTTAATTAAGTCAAATTAAGTTAAAACTTTCCAGTTACATTCCACATTAATACCAGCAGGGGTCAGGGTACCATATTTCAAAATAAATACAGTCTCCTTATATAAAAGGTTTTTCTTAATTCCTATTCCATATTCATTTAAAACAACATTTTCTAAAATTGTACCGTGAAGCCCGTCTGGATTACAATTATGGTAATGTTTAAAATGCAAAGCAAGAGGGCTCTCAAGTTTACCATTCTTAATGTCTCTAACATGTTCCTGTAGTCTTAACTTCAAAGCCCTCTTGCTTTCACAAGGGCAATTTAAAGCATATATTGAAGCATCCATATCACAACAAAACACCCCATTAGCATTAAAATATATTCCATTAATTTTTTCAAAAGTCCTAACCACAAATCTACATGTGATACATTTACCCCATGGAAATGACACTAGCATAAGGATACTTATTCTATAACTAAGAAGAGAAAACTTACTAAATTGTATTAATAGCATAATGTATTAATAAACTTTTTAAGAAAGCGTGTGCTGAAATAGTTAAAAGAAATCTCCGCTACAATTTTGAAAATAAAAGGCAATGTTGAGGATGCAGAGCTAGCATTTCCTTTCTGTAATGTGTAGGGTCTGAGAGTACAGAAAGTTAATGATTTACAGGTAGAAAATGTAGGCAGTAGAAAGGTCAGCGGAGTTAGAGGAGGATATTCTGAGTAGTGCTACTATACTGAGTAAAAAGAAAGAGGGGGGCACAAGAGTTTCAGAATTAGATTTGCACAATGTTTAACACCATTTGGTATTGTCTAAGTCTTACTTTAATTTCATCCAGGGTCACATGGATGTGCCACAGGTGAACTATAATTCCTGCAAATTGCCTTTAGGTATATTATGTGGTATTGTGTGTGTGTGTGTGTGTGTGTGTGTGTGTGTGTGTGTGTGTGTGTGTGTGTGTGTGTGTGTGTGTGTGTGTGTGTGTGTGTGTGTGTGCATGCACGCATGTGTGCACGTGCATCTTGAAGGATAGGTTTCCTATCCTAAACAGATTTTTGCTTTGTACCCAGTGAGTACTGGTTTAGACTCCAGATGTCCTCACATCCCTGAGACAGATTAAGCAGATATCAGATGATGGATTATTGACTATAAAAGTTCCTGACAAATGTAGATGAAAAAGAAGATTATAGACAACTTTTGCCTTCTGGTATTTCATACAAACCTGCTATATTTTAAGGGAATATAAAAAGAAGTATGTTGCAAGGGTGTGATATGAACGAGATACAAAAGTTTTTTTTTACCTTAAGTGAATGAGAGATTGACTTCTGCCTCAGTATAGAGAACTGAGTAAAAGAGTTAATTTAGTCTTTATTTTTCTGTGAAACAGAACTATCTTAAAGCTTGTTTATCATCTAGTCTGTTACTAAGATACTTGTTTATTACATTCTTTTACATTTCTGAAAGTTTTATAAGACACCTGTATATTAGTCTATGTGACTAAACAACACTTGTTTATTACATTCTTTTACATTTCTAGCAGTCTGATAAGACACTTGTCTATTAGTCTATGTGACTAAACAACACTTGTTTATTACATTCTTTTACATTTCTAGCAGTCTGATAAGACACTTGTCAATTCGTCTATGTGAATAAAATACGTCTGTTTATTACATTCTTTTACATTTCTAGAAGTCTGATAAGGTACTTGTTTGTTACATTCTTTTATATTTTTCTCAAGTGAAATTGCAGAATCATAGGGGTCGGCAGGCTTGATTGGAACATGCTGAGATGGGTGGCCAACATCTCTGGTCTGTTTTGGAAACTCTTTGTTGATCCATAAAGGGTAAGTTCCTAGGAAAACTGGTAAACTGCTAGGGTATAAAAACCGAGGCTGTCTGTTGGTTGGTAGAACCCTCACCTGTGGAGTGGGCACACCACCCAGATCTTTCACAATAAAGTCTCCTACCTGACCATAATGGGGCTTCCCAGTCGAAGTGCAGGCTAGGCTGAAGTATTTTACTTTATCAGTGATGTACTAACTTTGTTTTTAATCTCTGATGTTAATATTAATGCCTGTCTGACATAGAAGTATTGCTGGTTTGATATTACTATTAACACTTGCCTGATATAGAAGTGTTAAGAGTATATTGTCTAATAAAGCTTTGTTAATTGTAGTGAAAATTCTTTGTCTTCATCATTTCTGTTCTGCTAAGAAATTGTGTTTAGGTAATACATTTTCTTGGTGTAGTCAGCAGGATTCAAAATGTTTATATGTGTAAATGAATTAATTGTTTTGATTAGACATTTTGCTTAGAGCTGATGTTGCAATACAAATAAATGCTACAGAATGTACAGTAGTGCACATAGATGACACATGTAAAGATTTGCATGAAGTTTGTGCAAATGTACAAAATTTAAAGAACTGATTAAGACAGAAAGACGCAGACTTATGGGTTAAAGATAAAATAAATTCCAGTTCAGCTAACACAGGTAAAGAGCTCAGAAAGATGTATTGGATATGGCCAGTTAGAAAAGATAAGTAAACATACACATTTATGCTGTGTAGGGGATACCAGAACTAACAGTCAAGTTAAATGAATACATTTTTTCAGGATTTAACAAGTGTAACAGCTCTGCACAGCTCTGTACTAACACAGAAATATGTTAGGATTTAAAGGGTTGAAAATTACAGCAGTTAACAGTTCAAAGTGTAATAGCTCTGTAGTAGGTATGGACATGTCATTAAAGTTAACTACAAAGTTATTAGAGTATTTTACTATTACAGTTTCTGACTGCTAAAACAGGCAGAGCATGACAATGAAGATATTTTTTAAGAATTAACATTTTTTCTTTCAGTACTAATAAAGATGGCTGCAGTATTAATAAGGGTAAGTACAGTATGATGTGGGGAAGTGTACACATATGGGAGAATGTGAACAGGGAAGTACTAAGAGTGGCATCAGCCCCTCCAGTTGCGAGAAGCCCTGATGCTAGAGAAATTGCTGTTTTTTTTCCCTGTAAAAAAACTGAAACATATGAAGCAGGACGGTGTATACTATGAAAATAAATGATGTTTGGCAACAGACCAATTTGTTCAGGGACATCTTCATTAGGGGTTATACAAATATATCAGTGAGAGGTAAGAGTGTGGGGGATGAAAGGGTTAAATGGAATGAGGGTTTATTGGGAAGAAATGAGGTAAGAGGTGGGGGTTAAGGGGCTTAGGCAAGGCCAGCTGGGTAAGGAATCACATTTTGGCATGAACTTGCTAAGTGCAGGATCATGTCCATGACGACCTGTGGTAGGCTGGTGATCAGGTAGGCCTTTGGATGATTTATAGGAATGAAGGGTGTGTATAGACCTTTGGTTGTTTAGCAGGAATGGAAGAATTTTTTTTCCCCTCTATGTGTTGGTGTGATAGAACCTCAGTAGTGGTATCTGAGTAGAGGATTAAATTGAATTTCAAAATTAGTTGCTGTCATTGGTAGGTTAAATAATGAGCGGAGTGTGTCCAGTATATTGGAGTGCATTGGAACGTTTGTATCATGAGGACCTTCACTGTAGCTTCAGTTTACTTTCCTTTGCCTTTCCCAGTTAGCTTGCTTAATCTGATTAATTGCTTATAGAGAGTGGGAAGATAGTATTGATGGTGGTTAAATTCAATCAAGAATGCTGTTATGGTATAGCATTACAGAGTGCTTGTTTCCCAGTAAAAGTGTCTGCTGAAGCTATGGAGTTTCATTTTTGGTCGGAGCGGTGTATTTTGTGGCGGTTTCTCTTAAGTGACATCAGTGGTGAGAATAGTTTGGTTTGCCCTGGTGTTCCTGTGGTGTTGCTTCAGCTTTAGTTTTGCTCGGGTCCATAGGGATACTTGGTTTAAAAAAAAAAAAAAAGGTTCTTGAGTTAGAGGTTGCCCAGAAAAGAGTCCTAAGCCACTATTATGTTATTGCATGGGAATATAGCTGATTTATGTCTGCCCGAAACCATTGCGTCACTGGTGTGACTGAAATTGATCAGAGTTGTTGTCCTTAGCATGTTTTGCCTCCAGCAGGACTGAAAAGGTTGTTTAATATGTGCAGTGACAGGTGTCGTTGTTGAGGTTATGGCCAAGAGCATGGCAGTTTTGAAGTGACTGCTCGCTTATGCAATGGGGGGGTTAGCATAGCGTGATTAATAGCCTTAAGGGAGACCCATTCCTCTCAGTGGTCTGTTTTGCTTTACATTTGTTATTGGGAGGTTAGTGTCTTTTTCCATGGAGGCTCAGGAGGAAAACTCTAAATATTTAAAAATACAAGGGACTGAGGGACCACTTACATTACAAAGGAAAACAATTACCCTTGTGTAAGTTAAAACACTGATAAAATAAATGAGCAGATACATGGTACAAGCACAGATTGAATTCTCTGTGTCTTCATTCACTCTGGCTCCATGCAGTAGTGTGGTTGTGTCTTGGGCGCCATCAGTGCAGTATCCTGGATAGCGAGATTCAGGTTCAGCTCAGAGAGGGGAAATAAACTGGTTATCCTTGGGGGTCTAGATTACAGTGTCTGTGCCCTGCTCATGTTTTGATTTGTTTGTTATGGAGCCGGTGTTGGTTGTTGACTTGCTTGATGATAGCACTGTAAAGTGGAGACGTGACAGAGTTTAGCCGGGGCTGAGTGGGCTTCATGCCCTGCAGGCCTTGCTGTTCGTGAATTCCTGTTATGCAATTGTTTTGCTAAGTGCAGCATATGGAGGTTGTCCTTAAATGCCTCTATTTTCTTTTTCTCCAAGCTTTAGTGGGGCTTTTACACAGCCTTTATGCTGCCAGCTTGACAGTACAGTGAGTGGTCACAGTAATGGTTATGGGAGGCAAGAAACCACCCACCTGGTCTACACTCACTTTGCTATTAATTGCTGCAGACTGTTTCATGAACTTTGAGAGGGGTGGAGTAATGACTCTGCTTATATGCAGGCTGCCACTAATCATCATTGAAGAGTGGCTTCTTTTCTCCAGTGAAAGAACTTCAGAGACACATATTCACCTGTCAGTCAGTCAAAAGGCTCATGTTCTCACTACATGTTTTGGGGTATACTGCTTAAGGGAGTTGTATGGAAAAGTCTAGGAATATATGTGATACCTATAGTTAGTTGAAAGCTAATGTAGTAGTTAATTACAATACTTTTATTGGCCAGGCAACAAAGAAGTGGGGGATGGAGTCATCAAATTACTTTGTGTTGATTAACATCTAGGGGACTCTATTTATCGATTTAGTTAGTTAAAGTTAATTGATTACTGTGGGGAACCAGTATTTGGGACAGTTGAGATATATGGGTTGTTTTGTTGTATAACCAGCTTTTTCAAGGAGAGTAAAATACCTGTTCACACAACTGTGCTCGTGTCTTTTACCATTTGCCGGCCATAGTATCCTTGACATTGATAGTGTATTTCTTGGTTTGTTGGATCCATTAGGTATTTCCCTCTGTGTTTTTTTTTTTGTCTGTGTCAAATGTTTGATTTCCAGATGGGATCTGTGTCATTAGGCATAGGCCAACCATCTTAGTCAAAAAAAAAAAAAATAAGTTATTAAGCTAGTTGGGGGTTGCAGCAAAGTTGGGGCCATCCAATTAGGCTGCTGTTACTGCATGACAGTGTGTTTTTTCAAGTTACCACATAAAAAAAGGCAGTACAGGATATGAATTAAAGTCAGAATGCATTGGGTGTTCAGTAGGGTCCTGGTGTATCTCTCAGCTATACAGAGGTTAGCGGAATTGCCAGATCTTGGCCTCACTATTTATACATTGTAGAGCCACCTGATTTTCTTGTTATGGGAATAATCCTTTTGATATATTGACAGGCTAAAAGCATTAGAGCCCATGCCCGGAATATTTGTATGTGCAGTTTGATGCTAGTTGCTATCACTCTTTACAGCCTCAGCGGTTATCTGATTATGTATAAGGTAAGTCAGTCCAGCAGGGACACAGTTGGAATCCCAGGGTTGTATTCTCTGTTTCTCATCCAGTTAACTAGGTTGTGCTTGAAAAGGGATATTGAGGTACTCTGATGTGGATAGAAAAGCTATTCCACAGATAGGGGTGTCGCTGGGACACAAGTCTGTCCTGCTAACAAGTCCTATTGATGTCATAGATCAGGTTGAGGTCACACTTGCGGGTTACTCGAGTGCACTTCTGTTATTCTACTGGCTTTCTAGGTTTGGGGGAGCAATATTTTCATGCTTTCCCTATTTGGGCTTTTGTCACTCCCTCTCCCATTCTTCTGGCTTTGCACAGAGATGGTTTTATTGCATTAAAGGATACGTGTTGATATAAGGAGTGACGGACAGCAGAGAATTGTATTGGCTGTGCATGTGTAATTCAGTTGGTGCACCAGAGGTATTAGTAGGGTAACAGTTAGGGTTTACATACATACCATTCAAATGTGACGTAGCTGCAGCATCTCTGGGGTTTCTGTTCGATGTTTTGGGCTGTTTGCATAACATGGTGGGTTTAGGGCAAATCAGGTAAAGTTGTATTCAGAAACTGGATTTTGCCATTTGTATTTCAGCTTTTATACCATCTAAGAAACTTCAATATTACGAAAAGCAAGTGGAAGGAAAAGGTGGGTGAACACGTGGGGGAGGCTTAATAGCTGTCCTTATATTGAGGCTTTGTCATACCATTTAACTGTATAGATTTTCATAGAATGTTCAGATTTTCTTCATATTTGGGTTTGTTTTTCATAGAGTTCTGTTTTTTGGCTATTAGTGGCAAAGCATTAAAGACTGACATTAGAAGATAATGACAGACATTTGAGTTTCTCACTTTACACCATTCAGAGGATACCTTGGCCCCTCTTTTATTTATGGCTGTTGAACACTTATTGCTCTAAGAGGTTGAGAAGTATGGGCTTTGTCCACATTACCTGGGCTAGGACGTCAAGAGGTATGTGTGTTTCTAGAGCTTTTCACTTGGGTCATTGCTTGCAAGCTAAGGGGGGAGCAGATGAGCAGAATGTGGTACACATACTAATGGCTTATTATGGCATATTAACAGCTTCAACTGGGAAGGTTAAGCAGGATATGTATATATATATATATATATATATATATATATATATATATATATATAGATGCATATTATATATATAAAAAAAAGGAGAGAGAGTGTAGAAGGGGAGCCCTAACTCATACTTACATTGGAAAGGGTTGATGGGGGGAATATGGCGGTGGGCCCCCTTGATAGCAATCAATGTTAAGATTTTGGTTTATGGCAGTGCATTAACAGTTTATTTTCTTTTACAGATCAATGAGGGATGAGCGCATAGTGGACATCGTGCCAGTAGCTGGAATGATGGGCGGTGAAGTTGTAAAAGGATGTGTGTGGAGTCACATCAGTCGGTGACCTGAAGGTGATGGATGCTGCTTGGCTGGAGTGGTGAACAAGAAGGGCACAGGTGAATTACCATTAGGTGCTCATTAAGCCCTGTCAGGGTTGTTGCTGTAGGGAGTAGTATGGAGGCAAGTGAGGCTGTGGTGATCTAAGGACAGAATAGAGGGGATAGAAGGGGTTGTTTAGGGGGAGTTTGGAATTGTCCACAGGTGAGGTGGAGTCACAATATGGTTATTATGGATTGGATTTTGGGAGGGCATGGTGGTTGGGTTGATCCTTTTGTTGAAAGGTTAAGCAGTGGGGTTGCTCAGTGGCCAGTGTTAAGTTGATTGGATGTGGCATCTGGGGGGGCACTGATAGTCAGAAGGATGTATGTGATTGGGTTCCCTTTTATGGTTAAAGGAAGAGTTGGACAGTGCATTGTAAATAGGGGAAGGGAGTTCAATAGGATTTGCATTTGCTACAACTGTGACCCGATGTATTGGGTTGGGGGTATAATTTGGGGGGTTGGTTTGGTGGTTTGATTGCAGGAAGGATTATTAGATAATTTAAACCATTTAATCAACTGGTGTTTTTGCTAATTATAGGACAGGGGTTTTGTTTGATGGGAATCCAGATTGGTCTGGTCTACAGTGGACAGGTACACCAAATGATGTTTGGCTTAGGGGTTAGGTTGTTGTAAATTTTGATAAGAGTGAGAGGGAACAGCCTGGTCAGGCTGGTGGGCAGAGAAGAGGGACAGGTTTGCCCTGTTCTGTTTCCCCTCTGGTGTGTGGATGTTTATTTCAATAAGTTGGGAAAGGAAAGTGAGCAGTTGGAGGCAATAAGTAGTAAATATAAGTGAGCGGCGGTAAGGCTGCTGCTTATTTGGTTGGAGGGGTAATTCAGTAAATGGTATATGAAGTGGGTTGTTGGATGCTGCTTCATACGTAAATGACTTGGTGGGATGTGTAATTCAATAAATGGTATATGAAGTGGGTTGTTGGACACTGCTTCATAAGTAAAGGACTTGGCAGAATGTGTAATTCAATAAATGGTATATGAAGTGGGTTGTTGGACGCTGCTTCATAAGTAAAGGACTTGGTGGGATGTGTAATTCAATAAATGGTATATGAAGTGAGTTGTTGGATGCTGCTTCATAACTAAAGTAAGTGAGTAGAGGTATGGACGCTACTTACTGGATCAGGATGAGTAAAGTCATGCTGTCCTGATTAACATTACAGAGATGTTTATGATTTGATTAAAATCAGTTGTACTATGTTCAGTTGTAATTAATATTAGTTATCAAAGCCATGTTATGGAAGTTTAATAAAGGTCATCAAACATCATTTGGTGTGATGTGTTTTATTCAAGGGGACTGGAACAAATGAGGTTTGGCAACAAACCAGTTTATCCAGGGACATCTTCATTAAGGGTTAGACAAATATATCAATGAGAGGTAAGAGTGTGGGGGGATGAAAGGGTTAAATGGAAGGAGAGTTGATTGGAAAGAAATGAGGTAAGGGTTGGGGAGGGACTTAAGGGGTTTAGGCAAGACCAGCTGGGTAAGGAATCACATTTTGGCATGAACTTGCTGCCCACCCTCCCTCCCTATATTTTAGTGGATTGGTGGGGTCTGGTTATTTTAGCAGTCCGGGTAGGGTGGAGAAGAGGCACATGTTTGCCTCTTCTGTTCCCCCTCTGGTGTGTGGATGTTTATTTCAATAAGTTGGGAAAGGAAAGTGAGCAGTTGGAGGCAATAAGTACTAAATATAAATGAGCGGAGGTAAGGATGCTGCTTATTTGGTTGGAGGGGTAATTCAGTAAATGGTATATGAAGTGAGTTGCTGGATGCTGCTTCATAACTAAAGTAAGTGAGTAGAGGTATGTACACTACTTACTGGGTCAGGATGAGTAAAGTCACGATGTCCTGATTAACATTACAGGGATGTTTATGACGTGAATAAAATCAGTTGTACTATGTTCAGTTGTAATTAATAATATTGGTTATCAAAGCCATGTTATGTAAGTTTAATAAAGGTCATCAAATGTCATTCGGTGTGATGTGTTTTATTGAAGGGGACCGGGACAAAAAAATATAGACAAATAAAAAAGGAGTATTTTTAAGAGACACCAGGAACATATAACATTTATACTGATTCTTTGTCAGTGGCAAATGACTTAGCTACTTGGTTACCTATATGGCAAAAAAATAATTGAAAAATGCATTCTAAGGAGGTGTGGGAAAAAATGATGGCAGCAAGTATGGGAAAAGTTTTCACAAAATGTTGTTACTGTATGTCACGTTGATGCTCATTGTGCAACTGATTCTTCAGAACGATGGTTTAATTCTATTACAGATGAGTATACTATAATCGACAGACGCTGAGAAGAAAAATTACCAAAATGTGACAGAACAAGTTGGCATGGCAAAATGGACTCATCAAAAATGCAGACATTTGGGAGAAAAAGCCACTTTCAGGTGGGCACAAATGAGGGGAATTTTAATTTCTATGGATGTGATTAAAACTGTTATATCACAATGCTCTATATGCCACTACAAACAACACAAACCAATACCACATATTGTACAAGGACATTTAGGTAGGGACAAATTACCTGGACAAATCTGGCAACTTCGTTACATAAGACCATTACCTTTTAGCAAAGGATGTCAGTATGTATGCACAGCAGTAGACACTTATTCATCGTATCTGCTCACTTATCAATGTAAGACAGCTACACAGATAAACACTATCAGAACAATTGATTTGATTATTCTGTATTATGGTGTTACTTTGCAGATAGAAGCTGATAATGGTTCACATTATAAAGGGAAAATGGTACAGGATTACAGTAGCCAGCATAATATTGAATGGGTGTTTCATATACCATAGTACCTGCAAGCTGCAGGTTTAATAAAATGAATGAATGGATTATTAAAAGAATAATTAAAGAAATTGGGAAATGGTTCCCTACAAAATTGGAGGGACAACTTGAATACAGCTTTACAAATCTTAAACAATAGACCAATTACAGAGAGTGAGACTCCATTAATAAGGATGATAACTCCATTATTACAAATCAAAATGCACATAGCTACCAATACTGTTGTTTACAAAGGAAGGTGCATTTGATCCCTGTAGGACTACCCCAGAAGCAACAGGCTTAGATTTACATACATTACACATGTACAGCTTAAAGCCTAAAGACATTCAAATGATTGAAACTGGAATAGGGGTTCAGATATGTCTGGAACATTTTGGATGGATTGCTCCTTGTTCTGGATTACCTTTGAAAGGAATACAAATAATGGGAGGTGTAACTGATACTGATTACCAATGTAAAATTAAAATTGTACTGCTAAATAGTGGTGATTCTGATTTGTTGATACAAAATGGAGATAGAATCGCTCAATTAATTACTTTGATAATGTATATGGGAACTGTAACAAAAGGTACAGCTCCTATTACTTTAACTGTGAGAGGAGGTAAAGGGTTTGGATCTACAATCCTGAACAAGTGGGCAAAAATCTGGATTCAATCACCAGATAAGCAGCCTGAGCAGGCTGAGGTTATTACAACTAGAAAGTATAATACTATTTTAGTGATGAAACCAGGACAGGAAAAATGGGGATATGTGCCTGCAAGTAAATGTTATTTGTGAGGATACTTATGCAATTCTACTCTGATTTTCAGATTCTTTTAAAGAATGCAATATTCATTGTCTGTGTCATCAGTGTACTGTGTGGAGTCTGGTTGGTCGAATCTATGACCCCCACTATAAGAGTCACTCAGCAAAACACCACCATTTTTCAGTGGGGATGGGTTAACAGTAAGCAGAATCGAACACAAGTAACTTTTACCCGTCTTTCTGGACAAGGATGTTATATTGCTAATTTAACTTTTGAAGGAAACTTTACCATTTGGATAGTGAGGAGAGGACATTTATATATTCAGTTAACAGGTGAAGG
The DNA here is from genome assembly GCF_019279795.1 of Protopterus annectens. NCBI lineage: Eukaryota > Metazoa > Chordata > Ceratodontiformes > Protopteridae > Protopterus > Protopterus annectens. Next base: position 743,092,586 of record NC_056731.1, read on the forward strand.
ACAAGTCATGATAACAATTAAAAATGAAACGGACATAAAATGCTGCAATTGTAAATATGATGAAATGTATAAAGACATTTATCACGCTTATCAGAATGGAACTGATGTTTATAATGAAACAATTAACATACAAAATATCACCGTATAGTTTTGTATGAACACAACTCAAATCACAAATCAATATGTATGGGGTTGACAAATAACCATATTAAATAGTAAACCTACAGCATATTTTGACCAATTAATAACAATCCCTTCAACATGTAAAAAAGTGGGACAAACATATCAGAAAACTGTATTACATTTTAATATTACTTTTTCAAATATTAGAAAATGCAGGAGAAAATGAGCCTGGTATGATACATTGCTGGATGGCATAGGTACTACAATGGGAATGTTGAATTCAGTTGACATTGAAACATTGGTTAATAAATTAAAGGTTACCAGTCAATATATCTCTCAAATTATATATTTGCAGGCTCAGTGGAATCCCACAATATGGCATACACAAAGACAAGTGGTTAGCTATGAAAAATAATTCTTAACACAATTCAATGATTCATTGATTTAAAATTTTATTTTAATGTAACAATATTTGTGAAGTGGATAAGGTGTTCTCTACAATATTTGTATGTACAAATGCAGAAAAACTATGTCCAAACAAAACTTTTAGTAGGAAATGAGTATGCTTGGCGACAATTATTTGGTAGACGTGTCCCAGGCAAGAACTGAATGAAATTGTATCCTGATAAAACTCAATATACTGATACTTAGTGTACAGGGCAACTGATGCATTTCACTGTTACTAACCCAAAGATTATGCATGAGTTTTCAGTTTTGCCGTTAATATTTGGACCTCCAATTCATTCCTTCCAGTACTGGATGTCACAAATAGAGAAAAATTGCATAGACTTTGACAACAACTCATAAATTGGAACATTGCAGTGACACTATGAATGGAGTGATCTGTGGACAACATTCCCCCGTGTATGTTTTCTGCAGCACTCTGTCAACATATATAAATGGACTAGATTACCTTCTACTTTTGAAATGTTTGTAGAAATAGCTCCGCAATTTGTATGTCTAATAACAAATCAGTCTTTATATTTCACTACAAGGAGACCTTTTATCTCCTCATTTAACTTGATATAATAGTACTTATGTATTTACACCTGTTGATCATGTTAGCATATCTTACCAATGGAATCCAGAAATGATTATTGTACCTAATATGACATTGTCATTAGATTCCTTGTATAGGGTAATTAATATGTCACAACAGTTACAGGAACAACTACAAATTGTAAATCACAGCATATTGCATCATAAAATGAATAGTATAATTGTGAGTAATAGATTAATCCATTTAGCAAAGAAAACTGAATCTGATACAGGACACAGTTAGTGGGACATATTTACTGGATGGTCAAAATCAGGAACAAAATTATTAAATTGGATAATTCGTCCTGTTTTAATAATTATGGTGATTTTAATTTTATTAGCATTCTGGAATTATTTAGCTTATCAGATAAATCAGAAAAATGCAAAGGTGTTATCGTTCTCATATAGGTGAGTCAAAACTCAATGCACCAAATGTAAAACGAATGTGATACAAAAGTTTATTTTTTACCACGAGTGAATGAGAGATTGACTTCTGCGTCAGTATAGAGAACTTATTGAAAGGGTTTAGTTATTCTTTATTTTTCTATGACACACAACTATTTTAAAACTTGTTTATTATCTAGTCTATGTGACTAAAAGACACTTGTTTATTACATTCTTTTGCATTTCTAATAATAATAATGTTTATTAGTCTATGCGACTAAAAGACCTCTGTTTATTATATTCTTTTACATTTCTAGAAGTCTAATAAGGTACTTGTGTGTCACATTTTTTTTAATATTTTTCTCAAGTGAAATTGCAGAGTCATAGGGGTTGGCAGGCTTGACTGGAATATTCTGGGATGGGTTTCCAACATCTCTGGTCTGTTCTGGAAAGTCTGTTGATCCCTAAAGATTAAGTTCCCAGGAAAAATGGTAAACAGCTAGGGTATAACAATTGGGACTCTCTGATGTTTGGTAGAAGCCTCACCTGTGGAGCAGCTGCACTGCCCAGGACTTTCCCAATAGAGTCTCCTACCTGACCACAATAGGGCTTCCTGGTCGAAGTGTGGGCTAGGATGAAGTCTCTTATTTTATCAGTGATGTATTAGCTTTGCTTTTAATTCTCTGGTATTAACATTAATGCTTGTTTGACATAGAAGTATAGCTGGTTTGATATTAATATTAATGCTTGCCTAATATATAAGTGTAAGAGTGTATTGTCAAATAAAGCTTTGTTCATTGTAGTGAAAGTTCTTTGTTTTGATCTTTTCTGTCCTGCTAAGAAATTGTGTTTAGCCAATACAAATAGATAGTCTATATTGGAATTGATTTGGTTGATATCCCAATTTCTTGGGAACACAGCAAAGGAATAGTTGCAAAACACAGAAAAAAGTGTCAAGAATTGGGAATGCATGTTTCCTTCTTTAGATAAGTACTTTTTTTTCAACAGAAGTACAATGCTTGGGTTATGTGGTAGTTGTTCATACTTCATGTCATGTCAAAGTTAAAATAAATAACATTATGGAGGCTTCATCTCCTACAGATTCATAGGTTTATAGGTAGGTACTAGGCTATTTGTCCGAGGGCATTTATAAGCCTAGCCAGAGTGTGTCCGCTTTCGCCACCCCATTGATTAATTAACTGAGCCTCTGTCAAGAAGAGCCAATGAAGTGATCCCATGGGTGTATTTTCTGTTACCCATCCAATCGCCAAGGTTTCTCTTGAAAAATGTTAGTGAGGGGCTCTGCCCGATGTAGTTCGAAATTTTGTTCAAAGCATGGGGAGTCTCTGTGACAGGAATCTATCCCTCCAGCATGTTCTATTTATTGTCGTGGTGAGGTTTAGCTCACTAGAGTGAATGGCTCACAGTGACTTGGATTTCTTTAGGTGGAGCATGTCCATCAATTCTGAGTTGGACATGGCTTTGTAAGTCAGGCAGAGATCACCTCTGAGTAAGTTATATACCACTGAGTACAGATGGAGTTTTTCCAGTCAGGCTGCATAGGACATATGTTTGAGGCCAGTAATCCACTTGGTGAGGTACTTTTGTGGTCTTTCCAACTGTAGAAAGTGTCTTGTGAGGTACATCCCAAATGGGGCATTGTACTCTATGATGGGTCTGATGAGTGACGAGTAGAGGGGCACTATAACTTCTATTTCTAGATGCAAACCCTTTAGTAATTAGATGGGCTACATAGAAGGATTTCCTAACTACTTTGGCAATATGATTGCCAAAGGGGAGATTACTATCTACCTGGGTCTCCAGATCTCTTATTACCTCTTCTGAATTAAGGGGGCTGCCACCTATGTGGTAATTCATGGGGGTTTGTTTTTCCCAAACGGGATGACTATGCATTTTTTGGCATTTACTTTGACACCAGGTGTCCGTCTCAGTAAGGCCCTTTTGGAGAATGTCTATGTCAGCCAGAGAGTCAATTATAGCTCCCAGTTTGCAGTCATTTGCGAACTTGGTTAGCCATAGTCCTCCTGTGTTTGCCTGTACTTCTGAGAAGTATATGCCAAAAAGTAGGGGTCCCAGGACGAGCCTTGTGGGACACCACTTGTGACTGGTTTAGAGTCAGACCTGGAACCCGCTATTCTTACCATGTGAGTTCTGTCTGTAAGCCAGTTGGCAATCCATCTCGTGATGTAGGGGTTTATGTTCAGGCTGGTGAGTTTTTCTATAATTCTCGAGTGGGGAATGGTGTCAAAAGCCTTGACGAGGTCAAGGTAGGCTGTGTGAATCATCTTCCCCTCATATGACCTTGGTGACTGTCTTGAAGAAGTCAACCAGGTTTAGTAGGCATGATCTGCCCTTAACAAAGCCGAACTTGGTCAGGTCAAGTGTTTGGAGGTTCTCAATGTCTTTGTTAATGAGTTCCATGATGATGCACTCCATAGCCTCGCAGACCAGGCTAGTCAGGCTTATGGAGCGATAGTTACCAGGGTCAGTTGTGGCCCCTCCTTTGTGGAGCGGAATAACCATTGCTGTGTGCCATTCTGTGTGCACGTAGCCTGTGGAGATGCTGAGGTTGAACAGTGTGCTTAGGTGGGGGGTTAGTTCATTCTGTAGTTCATGCAAGACACAGCCTGGGACACCATATGGCCCCATTGATGCTGTGCTTTTGGCTTTTGAAAGGGCTGTTTTCACCTGTGCGTCTGTGATTTCTGGGACACTACACTTTTCTGGTATTGTTGTGGGCCCTTTTGGGGGTGAGAGGGGGATGAAGTTTACACTGAATCTATCTTCCAGGATGTTGGAAATATCAGTAGGTTCAGTATATTTTGTGCTATTTTGCACTAGCTCAGAACATATCTGCGAGTTGCCACTTAGATTCTTGACATAGCTAAAGAAGGCTTTGTGGTTATCTTTTGAATCCTTGGCTATTTTTCTTTTGACGTTAGCCTTGGATGATTTTATGAGGGACCTTATTTTCTTACTGATACTGATCAGGGATGTCTTTCCTTCTTGGGATTTGCTTTTTTTATGAACTAGTTTCCTCCTTCTATTGTATAGCCTGTTTATGGCAGGGGTCCACCAGACTAGTTTCCTTATCTTAGGGGAGTGAGTCTTGGTTTTGCTATGGATGGCATGCTTCATGCATCCTTGTAGTTTCTCATAGAGTGCATTTGTAAAGGTTCCTGCATCTTGGACACTGTTATCCTTTAGTGTGGGGGCTGTGAAACTTACCACCTCTGTCTTAAGTAAGGTTAAGTTTGTTTTAGAAAAGTTTTTCACTGTGGTTTCCTTGGCTGGGGGTGGTAGTGTGGTGTGGACATCCAGAGTGATTAGTTTATGGTCTGATCTAATCAGTGACGTGTTGACCTCTGGTGTAGAACACCTGTCACCCGTGTTGGTGATGACCAGGTCCAATATGTTTTCACCTCTGGTAGGGGAGTTTACCAGCTGATCCACGGCACTTGAGTTGATAAATTCCAGGAAGCGCTGAACCTGAGAGTTTGTACTTGAGTAGTTTTCCCAGTTAACAGTAGGGTAATTGAAATTGCCCAATATCAGGGTGTTATCATGGTGTTCGGTAGGACCTTCATGTTTTCCTGTGTCTCCAGAAAGGTGGAATGCTGGTCCTGGGTCATGGAGGGTGACCTGTAGCAGGCCACAATTTACATTGCAGATTTGCCCAATGTTCGTTGCACATGGATGATCTCAGAGGTATCATGCTGCTCCACTAACCTGGAGGTGTAGGTATCCTTGATGAATATGGATACACCCCCCTCCTTTTGTGTTTCGGTCCATGTTCTGTGGCGGAAATGTTTGGTATGAGTTGTAGCCCAGTAGTGCTGGGGTGCTCTGTGGAGCCTTGAACTAGGTTTCAGTTACTGCACAGATGTCGACATTCTCCATACTGAGGAGTGTTACGAGCGCATGCATTTTGAGATTTAAACTCTTGGCGTTGAGTAGCATAACCCTCATATTTTTATTTGTGCTGTTTACGGAGGTGGGTTTGACTTTTGAGCTTTGCCTAAAAAAGGCACTATGGGGGCAGCAAGAGCCTTGACCAATATTCGAAAGCATAGGGGTGACAGGTGCAATCCGTCTCTTGTGAAGCAACAAGGCTTGTCGAGCATGTCTTCCCAGGCTGGCAGACACTGAATCCCCTTTGAATGACACCAGAAGCTTAGCCAATTGTTGAAATTGATCATTTTTTCTTTATACTGCAGTATCATTCTTGGTGAGGACAGGATGCTACTCAGGGTCATGGTCATACCCACCTGGGCTACATTATCTGAGAGCTCTTCCATGTCTCTTTTCATGTAGTCCAGGGAGGTACGTCTCAGGTCATTCACACTAACATGAACAATGACAGAGTCATATTTGTACTTGTTCTGGAGTGACCTGAGTGCTTGTGTTATGTGGCGGATTCTGGCTCCCGACAGGCAGCTAACAGTAACCTTCTCCTTGTCTAGCCTAGTGAGTGGGACATCAGTGTGCCTGACTATAGAGTTGCCTATTACTAGTGTGTTAGGTATGTTATTTTGCCTTAAGGGCTGTGATTGTGTGGCACACTGATTTTGTGTTTTATGTGTTTTCTGATTTGTGACGGGAGTGGGGTGCAGGTTTTTTGGGTGTCTGCTTTGGAGGTCTCTAATGCTCTTGCTGGTTTTTATTTAGAGCCTCCAAGTATGATTTCATGTACTTATGTATATTTTTTGCCAGTCCTGGTTTAGGCTGGAGGTGTGGTGCAAGTGTTAACCTTCTCCTCATGACTGCCTCTTCCAGTCTTGGGTGGAGAGAGCTTAGCCTCCAATTTAGCTATGTAATTGCATCTCTCACATATGTTAATGTTTTGTGGTAGGAGGAGAGGGTTGTCTGTGTACATGAGGCAGTTGTAACATTGCCTCAGGATACCCAGGTTCACCAGCCGAACTGGAGAGTATACCTGAAATTGCCCTTTGGTCATGCCTGAATAGTAGGGTGAGCTGCTTAGTTGCTTGGTTGGTGAGGGGTGAATAATGAGCCTTGCCCTGCTGGGCAATCAAGTGTCGGGGTATATTAGTGCTTGCTATTAGGTCTGAGCAAGTGCTGGACTGTAGAATGCTTTTTAAGTGCTTAGGTTGATAGTTAGACTACTTTCAAGGGAAAAACTGAAGAGGAGACTTAGTGGAGCCGGAATAATTTAGCCCTAGCTAACTGGTGCTGCCTGGACATGCAAAACCATGCAAATGCGTTTTTTACACCAGGGAAATGAAATAGATAGAAATTAGCCCAAAATGGCCTATAAACTACTAACTTCTGGGCTGGAACCACTCCTCCAGGGACAGATGGCTGCTCAAAGCTCCCTATCTCACAGGTGAACAGAGAAACCGCCTTCTATCCAAGTAAGGTATGGGCAACACAGAAACTTGTAACACAGCCCTGAATTCAGCACTAGCCTGAGAACTGGACTATACTAGCTTAGAAAGGTGGGAAACAAGGATATTTTTTTTGAAAAGATAAGGCAAAAACAATAAAAATACACTTAAAACAGCTTTAAATGACTAAAAACAGTAAAAATACACTTAAAACAGCTTTAGATGACTACAAAGCAATCAGAAAAGGCTTTTAAAAAATTATCCAATTAACCAGTAAAAAAATCTGAAAACTGAGCCCTGTTCCTGTAGTCTTCAATCAGACAAGTTCTAACTGCACACTCCTGCCACTGGGGTGCAGGAGAACCTTCTCCAAAAAAGAAGGCCTGGATTAGTGCTCAAGTTATACAAACAAAGCCAGATTCAGCAGGCCTGAATCTAGTTTATGTGACAGCAAACAAGGCACACCAAATTTCAGTAAGAAACAGTTCAAATATGCAGGCACTGTAAACCTCTAATCAAAAATTCCCAGCTCAGAAGGGCAGAGTCCAGCCTCTCCTCCCACAACAGTGCAGACCACAAACCTTAATGTAAAATAACTGGCCTGAAGCCCAAGTGCTTAAACCAGAACTAATACACTTTTAGAATAACAGACACTGAGGCTTCAATCAGCAGTTCCCAACTTAGAAGGATGTAAGCTACCTGTCCTGCCACAACAGTGCAGACCACAAACCTTCTTAATGTAAAACAACTGGTCTGAAGCCCAAGTGCTTAAACCAAAAGGCTTATTATGATAGCTGCACTTTAATCAGGTTACTACCAAGCAGTAATAAATACAATTGAATACTTATAAGAAGGCCTGGATTAGTGCTCAAGTTATACAAACAAAACTAGATTCAGCAGGCCTGGATCTAGTCTATGCTACAGCAAACAAGGAACACCAATTTCAGTAAGAAACAGTTCAAATATGCAGGCACTATAAGCCTTTAACCAGAAATTCCCAGCTCAGTAGGGCAGAGTCCAGCTTCTCCTCCCACAAGAGTGCAGACCACAAACCTTCTTAATATAGAATCACTGGCCTGAAGCCCAAGTGCTTAAACCAGAACTAATACACTTTTAGAATAGAGACACTGAGCCCTCAAACAGCAGTTCCCAACTTAGAAAGATGTAAGCTACCTGTCCTGCCACAACAGTGCCGACCACAAACCTTCTTAATGTAAAACAACTGGTCTGAAGCCCAAGTGCTTAAACCAAAAGGCTTAGAATGATAGTTACACCAAGCAGTAATAAATACAATTGAGTACTTTTAAAATGACACAAAAGCAAAATAAAGTAATAAAGTAGGAAGAAACACAAATACAGTGAAAGCAGATGAATAAAGTGCAATTTTTTTTTTTTTTGAGTGAGCAAATGAGATGGGGTCAGGAGGAGTATCCAAATGCAAATTTACAAGAGGGGCGGGCAGTTTCAAAGCCACCAAGATTAACACCAAAACAAAAACAAGGAGGGTAGATGGGAAACAGATAGAAGCATATTTGAGTTCATGCTACTATAATGGCAAGATCTTACCATATCTAAAAACCTTGCTAAATAATTTGCTTCATTTGTGACATAAATATAAATTATCATAATGGAAAAATAGCAAAACAATACAGTTTCCAAAAGTGTTGCTAAATGTTATTTGTTTGCTTATCATTCAGCAAGCAAATAGTTGCTGCATTTGTGAAATGCTTCACTTTGTAATGTGGGAGATGTGTTTTCAGACAGATTGCATGATACAAATGAACAGTTATTTAGTTTTATATACCATAAACTTAGGCAAGCTGAGGAAAAATATTCACAACTTGACAAAAAAGGATTAACCTGGGCATATGGATGAGAAACCATAAATTCAACCATGACCTGGCCTCCATATATTTCAACTGTACTTCATTAAGAGAAACAATTCTCATTTTGAGTCTTAAAATCTCTGTGTTCCAAACTGTTCCACATTGAAAGGATCTGACATGCATTCTTTGCTTAGAGTTGAAATCTAAAGATTTACTAAATGTTTGCATGGCCATGATTTCATTATGCATAGAGATTTTTAAACTAATGATTGCTCTGATTAATGAAAGGAAACATATTTTATCTATCTATCTTTGTTAACTAGAGAAAGTGAATTGATCATTTGTAGACCCTTTTCAGCCATGACCAATCCTCAAAGGTAAGAGTAAATAAAATAATTTATATGGAAAATTTAATCAACTGACCAATCAGCACTGATTTTCATTTTTTTTTTTTTTGAAGAAAGCCAAAGTATGCAGAAAAACATAAAGGCAGGCATAGGAAAAAATGCAAGGTATGCAAACTCCCAACAGGCAGTGACAGGACATCAGGACTGAACTCCTAACTTGGAGCAGTGATGCAGGTTCCCTAACTATCAAACCACTACGCTGTCTAAAAGCATGGCTCTTGGCACTTCTACAGACAGCATAAATATTTACAGAGAGCCAAATGTCATTCCACTGCTAATGCACTGAATAGATTATTCGTTCTGGAAAACCTACTAAGCAAATACTTATTTTATATGTAAATTACATGTTAGACTGCAGTTGTAATTTTCCCTACAAGGACATTAGTATACATTGAGAGGTTCGTTAGTAATAAATGAGTCAAAGCTTATGCCTGTTCCATAAAACTAATATTTGTTGGGGGGGGGGGGTCTGGAGTCATAGTTTCTTCAAAAAAAAAATTTCCATGCAACTAAAAATATTAAAGTCACACTGAAAGGCATAGTATTCAAAGTCTCAAAGCCATTTTCTACTGGCAGGGCCTACTTATTCTTAATCTGTCCTATTTCTTCCTGTGACTTTTCTGGTATTACATCCATGCCCTACCTTTCATCTAGCTGATAATGAGGACCATGGCAGTTGTGTACTGCTTTTCTTGGGATGAGCCTCACTGGCTATGTGAATCATCCAGCCATATGGGAACACCTTACAAATGTGGGAAGATGAAAAAACATTGGATAGTTTCAAGGCAAGACCGAAAGAGGATCTTCTTCAGGATGTTCCATGTACTTGCGTTAGTGACACTAAATAACTTCTATTGACTAACAACTAGCAGTTGTTTTCTGTTTACACTACTCAGTAACAAGGCCAGAATACTGATTACTCTTGCAAATACTGTAAAGACTTCAGCTATTGTTAGTGCAGTGCCATCTTGCTGTGAAGGCAGAACCATAGCTAGCAAAGAATGAAAGGGGTGGCGTCCAAGATATGCAGTCAGGACTGAAGTGATGGAATTCAGAGGTTCACAGAAGGTTGTCAGTCAGGTAGATCATTTGCAGTCTAGCCTCAAAATCAAAGGTTGTCATTATCCTTCAACATGAATAACTCTCAACCTTCTGACTCCAGGATGTGAAACTACCTCTCTTAATGTAGAACAAATGGTCAAAAGTGGAACACTTACTAAATACTTACATAATCTTCAGTTGGAAAGCTTACAGCATGGTTAACTTTTTCCTCACAGTTAGTTTGATGAATTAATAGGATTCAGTGCTATATACCGTGGATATTTTAAATTAATTCTTAGCAAATGAACGTGTGTCAGATACTTTCAATGTGGAACAGCATGGAACACAAAGCTCTTAAGACTCAACATGAGGAATTTTCCTCATAATGAAGAATAGTTGAAAGGTAATGTGGCCAAACCATGGGTGAATTTATGGTTCCTCATCATTTTTTTTAGGTTGCACTTAAAGATGGCCAGGGAGCTTCTATTCTTTGCACTATAAAGGGAAATACATTTCATGAAAGAGACATTTTTTGACAGAGATATCTACCCCATCGAGTCCTGTTGATGCTGGTGTCGAAGTTTATTTCCTTTGCATGGGTGTTTAGGGTGGTGTTTGTTTTGCAAATGTGTAGGACACATAGTACAGTATCCTTCAAGACTTTGAAGGGAGACAGAGATCACCATCAACAATCAGTAAGAAAAAGGGAATGGTGACAGTCCTGTCAGGTGGTCTGTGTGGCACAAGGAAGACATTTACCTTGATTGCCTTAGGAAACATTGTGATCTTTTAAGATGAGTCAAATGTTTAACAGGTACATACCGAAAGGGGATTATATTTTATTATGGGTCTGAGAAGGTAGAAATAGATACAGGGATGATAACTTCTTTTGACCTAGAAGATATACTCCATGGTTATCAGTATGGTTAGATAAAAGGATTTCTGAATGACTGTGGGTACATGATGATCAAAGGATAGTTCAGCAACAATGCAAGTGCCCAAGTCTCTAATAAATGTCAGTTTTCAAAGGGCTGCCATCTATGAGGTATGTACATGGGTGTCCATGTTTGCCAATGGACACAATACTGCATTTCTTTGCATTTAGCTTGAGGTCATTGTCCAGGCACCACTTTGCTGTAGGTATTAGACCCCCCAGGATAATATGGAAGTCAGCTGGAGAGTTTCTGACAGCTATGACTTTGTAGTCATCCACAAACTTGATCAGACACAGGCCATCAGCCTCATCCTTGACATGCCCCCTACACCTATAAATCAGGTTCTGTCAATAAGTCAGTTTGCTATTCAATGGGCAACACAGACATTTATATTTAGCTTGATTAGTTTGTTGACTATGCCAGAAAGTATGATGGTCTTTACCAGGTTAAGGTAAACAGTGTGAACTGATTTGTCAGCATCCAATGCATCAGTGACTCTAAAGAAGTCCATCAAGTTAGGAGGAAAAATCTATCTTTAAAGAGCCCAAACTGGTTTGGCTCAAGGGATTGTTGACTGCTGCTGTTCTTGTTAATAACTTCCATAATGATACCCTGTGATGTTTTACAGATAAAGATGGTGAAGCGTATAGATCTATAGTTTCCAGATCAGGGGTGGTTTCTCTCTTGTGCAGTGGGATTACTACAGCAATCCTCTACACCTCTGGCACAACTCCAGGAGAGAGGGTGAGACTAGATATTTTCAGTAGTAAGTCAATAAGGATGTTTTCAACTGACATGAAGGCAGCCTGATACATTGTCTGGACCAATGGAGGTCATGTTTTAGTTAATGGGAGACAAGGATGTTACATCTAAGCTAAATATTACTGGCTAATATGTTGTCTGTCTTCTGGGGTGAATATGTGTTGTTGTTATGTATTAGCTCAGTCCATTGCTGAATATTGGTCCAAGGTTTCTGACATAGTTAATGAAAACTTTGTGGTTGGCCTCAACATAGGTGGTAATGTTCATTTTCCACTTACCTTTGAAAGATTCGATTTTGCTTCTGGGTTCTTTAATTTTTCTGAGTTCACTTTTAGAGGTGGGGATGCTAATTTTGTCCTCATGGACTATACGTTTCTTCCTCTTGCTGTATAGTTTGTTTATAGTAGTTGGTAGGATATAGAAGGGTTCAGGGTCATTGCCCCATTTTATGAGTCTAGAAGTGACTTGGCTTCTTACGAATATGGACACATCCTCTCTAACAACACAGCCATTTTTGGAAGTGGGTATAAAAGAGTGGTAGGCACTGAAACCGGGCACTCTGGGTGTGTTATCATAGTTTCAGTAACTATGCAGATTTTTATACTTCCATGGGTCAGGAAGACCTGTAAGGAGCAGCTGAGCAGTGCTACTTTAATATAGTCATGATTATGTTTGACTATAGCAGTATTTTGAGGCAGCTGTCTTTGACTAACAAAGGCACTATGGGATTAGAAAAAGTTTTGGCTATTAAATGAAACCCATGAGCAGACCAGGTGCAGATCATCCCTAGCAAAGCAGGCAAGGCTGTCGGTCATCATGCCCCTGTATGATATATGTTGAACCCTCTTAGAATGACAGTAATAATTATGCCTACAGTGAAAATCAATTCTCTTTTGTTTGTACTGTGGCATAATTATTGGTAATGGTAGGATACTGCTCAATACTAGTTTAATACCAACATCAGACACTTATTCTGAGAGCTCCGTAATGTCCCTGTTCATATGATCTAAGATGTTGAGTCTTAAATTGCTCACTCCAATGTGCACAACATACAAGTCATATCAGTATATTGGGAGAAGGGACTTTGGGCCTGTAGTAACATGGCAGATCCTGGCACCTGAGAGACACCTTACCATCACCCTGTCTTTACTCATTCTAGTGAGAAGTGCACCTGTATGTTTTACTATTGTTATTTACCTATAGCTAAGTCCTTACCGGATGTGTTAGCTCAACCTTGTGTCTTAAGGACATTGGCTTAACATTTTGGTGACCCCCTTTTGTTCTTCTACTGTTTTTTGTGTCTAGAGATGCTGTTTACTGGTAAGTGTTATGATGAATATACTGTATACTCAGTCTGCATCTTGGAGGCCTTTGAAGTTTGGGCAGGGATTTCTCAATGATCACAGTGTAAGCAAGCTTGTTTGTGGGCTAAAGCCAAGGTTGGTATTGTTGTGTGATGTAGTTTTAAGTGCTGACAATCTGATGGATGCTACCATTATGTTTGGATGAGAGTCTGGACTCTAAGATTTTTAAATGCTTGTAGCTCTTACATATACATTCATCTAGGGAAAAAACAAATGGTTGGCAATAACCATTGGTCAGTTGTTACATTGTCTTAGGGTGCCGTGTCCTATCAGGCTGTGTCATGGTTCAATGTGCCTGGTGTTTAAGGAATATACTAATGATGTTTGTTGTAGGGAAGGGATTTTTATATTTACTATTAACTGGGTAGGAGATTTGGTTTGGTAGTAGAAAAAACAGTAAGCAGGATAGAATAGTTTATTCAGCAGTAGATACACCAGTGTTGTAAAGTGGTTTGTCAGGTTCAACTTAGTGATACGACTAGAAAATCACAGATGAAGTCAGACTCTGTTTTTAAAATTTCTAGTCCGACTCAGCGTACACAACAAGGTAGCTGCAACAAATGAGTCATAGCAGCTATAATGAAATTATAATTATACCAAGGACAGTCTCAGCAAATGGTTTAAAAAACAGTAAGAAGGGTATGGAATCTGGCATGGTTTTTGCAACTGCAGAGGATTGTATCATAGCCAGACACTTGGATCAGAATGAGAAATAGAGCCGAAAGTGGATCAGCAGCAGCAGTTTAAAATTATAGCATAATAATGGTGGTATCATAATTTGAGAATGTGATAAGACAGCTAGCAAACTCTGGTGTTTCAACAACAGTTTTAATTAAAAAATGGTGATACAAACAATGCAAATGCAAGAGCAGCAAGTTTCTGGTTACTGGAAGCAAAGACAGTCAATTTGGCCCAGACAGCACAGCAGCAGAAAAGTAAAAGTAATGAGAGAGTTTTCAGTTTACAGCAATAAGCAATTTGACTCAGTTACAGCAACAGCAAACAAGTAAAATGGGACAGTGTACAGTATGACAACAGCAACAGCAGAACTCTGCCCTAAATGTATATGGTTACTATGTGCAAGTAAACCTAGCAGCAGATGTCTGCAGGAGTCTATAGCTGTGCTCAAGTGCCTGCAACAATGTACAGCTGTACTGGTGTCTGCGACAGTTTAGAGCTATACTCAATTGTCTGCAGCAGTGTACAGCTGTGTTCAAGTGTCTATAAAAATGTACAGCTGTGCCCAAGTGTCTGCAACAGTATATAGCTGTCCTCAAGTGGCTGCAACAGTATACAACTGTTCTCAAGTGTCTGCAACAGTGTACAGCTATGCTCAAGTGTATGCAACAGTGTACAGCTGTGCTCAGTATTTGCCACAGTATACAGCTGTACTAAAGTGTCTGCAACAGTGTACAACTGTGCTCAGTCAATACTTTTTTGCACTATAAGAGGTTTGGTTTACTACTAAGTAATAGTGTCAAAGATAACACACTTGTTATACATTTTTTAGAAATGCAGAAGATGCTAACACATGTCTCTATCAAAAGTAGTCTTCAATATTGCAACCACCCTGTGAACTACACAGCACTCCCCAGGTATAGCTCAAGTATAAGTAGATGTCCTCAGGCATGCTTGATTAGTTGCATGCCAGCCAAGTAGAATTTCAATGTGCAAAAGGATGGAGTTTAAATAAAAAAAAAACATACCACACAGACCGATTAAAGAACAAACTGCTTTGCAGTCACATGAAAATTTTGGCCATCATAATATCAGAAATCCTTTGCTTGGTGTCACACTGCCAGCCCAGCTATCTGGATTTTTGTGGATAGTTGTGTGTCATTTGGAAATATTAATATGATTCATATGCTTAGGTTCGTAGGTTCATAGGTTCATACTAGGCTATCTGCCCTGGGGCAATTATAAGCCTAGCCCGATTCTGTATGGCTTATGCCACCCCTTGATTTGAGTATACTGTGCCCTTTTTAAGGTTTAGTTTACTGTGCCTCTGTCTAATAGTGACAGGGGAGTAATCCCTGGGACAAACCTACGATCCCCCATCCACTTATCGAGATTCTTCTTGAAGAGATTCAGTGAGGTGCTCTGCCTCACATGAACTGGAATTCTATTCCAGAGCGAAGGGAGCCTCTGGATTATGAACCTGTCCCTCCAGCAAGTTCTATTTATTTCTGTGCTGAGGTTCAAGTCCCTCGAGTGTGGCTCTAAGGGATTTAGATTTACTGAGGTGGAGCATGTCCATTAATTCTGGATTTGACATAGCTTTGTATGTCAGGCATAGATCGCCTCAAAGTAGGCGGTATGCAACTGAGTAGAGCTGGAGTTGTTTTAACCGAGCAGCATATGGCATCTGTTTGAGACCCTTGATCCTCTTGGTGAGATACTTTTGGGGTCTTTCTAATTGCTGCAGGTGTCGGGTAAGGTACATCCCAAAAGGGGCATTGTATTCTATGATGGGCCTGATGAGGGATGAATAAAGGGGCACGATTACCTCTCTTGATCTAGATGTGAAACCCTTCGTGATGAGGTGGGCTATGTAGAAGGTCTTTCTAACCACTTTGGCAATGTGGTTTTCAGAGGAGAGATTGCTATCAACTTGGGTCCCCAGGTCCCTAATAACTTTCTCTGTACTTAATGGGTTTCCGCGTATGTGGTAATTTGTGGGCACATTGCTTTTGCCAAAGGGTATGACTATACATTTTTTGGCATTTAGCTTTAAACCATGGTGCTGGCACCAGTTATCTGTCTCTGTGAGACCTTTTTGAAGGATGTTTGTGTCAGCTGGAGAGTTGATTATGGCGCCCAGTTTGCAGTCGTCTGCGAACTTGGTGAGCCATAGTCCTCCCACGTTTGCCTATACCTCGGAAAAGTATATACTGAACAAGAGTGGTCCCAGGACAGAACCCTGTGGGATGCCACTTGTGACCGGTTTCGAGTCTGACATGGCTCCAGCAACTCTCACTCTGTGGGTTCTGTCTTTGAGCCAGTTTGCGACCCATCTTGTGACATAGGGGTTTATATTTAAGCTGGATAGCTTATCTATGATGCCCGAGTGGGGTATTGTGTCAAATGCCTTTGCAAGGTCCAGATAGGCTGTGCGGACTACCTTCCCTTCATCTATGGCTTTGGTGACTGTTTCAAAGAAGTCAACCAGGTTCAAAAGGCAGGATCTGCCCTTGACAAAGCCGAACTGGGTAGGATCTAGTGTCTGTAGGTCCCCAATGTCTTTGTTTATGAGCTCCATGATGATGCTCTCCATAGCCTTGCAGACTAAGCTAGTCAGGCTTATGGGGTGATAGTTTCCAGGGTCCGTAGAGGCTCCACCTTTGTGGAGTGGGACCACTGTTGCTGTACGCCATTCTGTGGGCACATATCCTGTAGTGAGGCTGAGATTGTATAGCTGTTTTATTTGAGGGATTAGTTCCTCTTGTAGTTCATGTAGGGCGCAACCTGGGATGCCATCTGGTCCCATGGAAGCAGTGTTTTTTGCTTTGGAGAGGGCAGCCTTCACCTGAGCATCTGAGATGTTTGGGAGGCAGCCCTCTGCCGGGATAGATACTTGCTCTTTGGGGGGGGGGGGGAGAAGTTTGCACTGAACCTGTCTGCCAGGATATTGGCGATGTCTGTGGGTTCAGTGTATTTTTGTCGTTTAGAATCAACTCAGAACAAGTCTGGGAGTTGCATCCCAGGTTTCTAACATAACTGAAAAAAGCCTTATGATTGTCTTTGGTGTCCTGTGCAATTTTTCTCTCGAAGCTGGCCTTGGAGGATTTTATGAGGATCGTAATTTTTGCTAGTACTGATCAGAGATGCCTTCCCTATTAGGGATTTTGCTCTATCATGTAGTAGCTTCCTCCTTCTGTTGTACAGTTTATTTATGGCAGGGGTCCACCAGACTGGATGCCTGCCTTTGGATGATTGGGTCTTGGTTTTATTTGGGATAGCATGATTCATGCATTCCTGGAGATGTCCGTAGAATGCATTTATATAGGATTCTGCAGTTTGGGCTGTAGTTTCCACTGGCCCTGGGGCCTTGAAGGATTCCACTTCGGTTTTGAGAAGTGAGAAGTTCGCTTTTGAGAAGTTTTTCACTGTGGTTTTCTGGGCTGGGGGTGGGGTCGGGATGTGGACATCCAGTGAAATTAATTTATGGTCTGATCTTACCAATGAGGGATATACTTCTGGTGTGGAGCATAGAGTCCCCATGTTGGTAATGATCAGGTCTAGTATGTTGTCCCCTCTTGTGGGAGTGGTGACTAGTTGTTCCATAGCATTTGAGTTTATAATTTCCAGGAATCTTTGGGCTAAGGTGCTGGGGCTTGAGTAGTGCTCCCAGTCAATGTTTGGGTAGTTGAAGTCGCCCAATATAATGGTGTTCGGAGAGATCTTCATGTTCTCCAATGTTTTCAGGAAAGCCGAATGGGATTCCTGACTTTGAGAGGGTAGTCTGTAGGATGCTATAAAATGAAAAGCAGTCTTGCCCACTGTTAGTTGCACATGGATGGTCTCCGATACTTCGTGCAATGCCACTAACCTGGAGGTGTAAATATCCTTGATAAATATGGAAACTCCCCCTCCTTTTGTGGTTCGGTCCGGGTTTTGGGGCCGAAAAGCATGATACGAGGTATAGCCTGGTAGTGCTGGGGTGCTCTCTGGAGCCTTGAACCAGGTTTCTGTCACTGCACAGATATCGATGTTCTCCATACTGAGGAGAGCTTCGAGTGCGTGCATCTTGAGGTTAAGACTTCTGGCATTTAGCAACATTACCCTTAGTTTCTTGTTCCTTGTGCTGTCTATGGGGGTGGGTTTGACTTTTGAGCCTTGCCTAAAAAAGGCACTATGGGGGTGGCAAGAGCCTTTGCCAATATCCGAAAGCCCAGTGGTGACAGGTGCAAGCCGTCCCTAGCGAAGCAACGTGGTTTGTCGAGCATGTCATCCCAGGCTGACAGACACTGGATCCCCTTTGAATGACACCAAAATTTTAGCCAATTGTTAAAATCGATCATTTTGTCTTTGTACTGTGGCATCATTCTAGGTGAGGGTAAGATGCTGCTCAAGGTCAGGGTCATACCAGCCTGGGCTACATGATTAGAGAGCTCCTCTATGTCTCTTTTCATGTAGTCCAGGGAGGTATGTCTCAGGTCATTCACACCAGCATGTACAATGACTGAGTCATATTTGCATTTGCTTTGGAGTGACCTGAGTGCTTGTGTTATGTGTCGGATCCTAGCACCCGACAGGCAGCTCACCGTGACCTTCTCTTTATTCAGCCTGGTGAGTGGGACGTCAGTGTGTCTGACAATAGAGTCACCTATAACAAGAGTATCAGGTGTGTTATTCAGCCTTAAGGGCTGTGGCTGCTTGGCACACTGACTTTGTGGGTTATGTGTTGTGTGTGTTTTGTTTTGAGGTAGCGTTTGCTTGGATGTCTGCTTTGGAGGTCTCTGTTGCTTAGGTAGATTTTTATTTAGAGCCTCCGAGTATGTTTTTGTGTATTTATGTGTTTGGTTCGCTGATGTGGTGGGATTATGTGATACTGGAATTGTGTTGTGTGAGGTTACCTTCTCCTCCTGACTGGTTACACCAGTTTTGAGATGAGAGAGTTCAGCCTCCAGTTTGGCTAAATAGTTGCATCTCTCACATATATTTGAACCTGTTTGGAGGAGGAGAGGGTTGTCCTTGTACATGAGACAGTTGTAACATTGCCTCAAAGTTCCCAGATTCACCAGCTGGACTGGAGAGGAAACCGTTGACTGACCTTTGGACATGCTAGAGTAACAGGGAAACTGAATTTAAGACGGACCAATAGAGGACAGGGTAATTGTAGAGAGTATAAGAGTAAATAGTGCTTATGGTTTAATAGTGCTAACTTGTAGGATTACTTAATTGGACCAGTGAAGGGCCTTAGACTGAGAATATGGTGTTTAAATTGAGAGATAGAGCAGTTCCAAGGGAAAAAGTGAAGAGCAGACTTTGTGGAGCCAGGAATAGTTTAAACCCAATTAGGCGGCACTGCCTGCTGTTGCGCTATGCACAAAAACGCACAAAAGAGGGTTTTAAGAGAGGAAGACGAAGGAGTTTTGGAATTGACCCAAAATGGCCAATAAAACTACAGTTTCAAGACAGCAACCACTCCCACAGGGGCAGGCAGGCTGCTCAATGTTTTTCACTGCCACTGATCAACAGAGAGACATTCCTTTAGCCCAAGCAAAAAATGGCCTCACAGAAACTTACAAACAGTTCAAGAACAGCAAGCCTGTAACTGAACTTTTTTAAATCTCAGAAAAGTGGGAAAAAGCAAGATTTTTTTTTTTTGTTTTTTCAGAGATAGCAGAGGTTAACATGTATCAACAAGTTATAACAGTGCAGTAAATGACCCCACACAAGAGTGCTAGGCCAAAGACAGATAAAATGCAAGTTTTGAGAAAAAAAATATTTTAAAAATAAGTGCAAGCAGGAAATTCAGTAAACAGTTCTAGGTTGTGCTCTAAATACAGTTACTAATGCAGAAATCAAATTTAATAAGCCAGAAAATGCTCAAAATAGGCGGCTATGCAGAAAAACTTAGCAAATAAACAGAGGAAAAATACTTAAAGTCTCAAAAGTGGCTCCTTTCTTCTCTCAGCATTTTCTCCTGTTGGTGGGTGCTTCACCAACAGCCAACAAGCCTGAAAAGATGCCAAAACCATGAGGCAACCAGGTTTTAAGAGAGGAAGATGAAGGAGTTTTGGAATTGACCCAAAATGGCCAATAAAACTACAGTTTCAAGTCAGTAACCACTCCCACAGGGGCAGACAGGCTGCTCAATGTTTTTCACTGCCACTGATCAACAGAGAGACTTTCCTTTAGCCCAAGCAAAAATGGCCTCAGAAACTTACAAACAGTTCAGGAACAGCAAGCCTGTAACTGACTTTTTTAAATCTCAGAAAAGTGGGAAAAAGCAAGATTTTTTTTTTGTTTTTGTTTTTCAGAGATAGCAGAGGTTAACAAGTATCAACAAGTTATAGCAGTGCAGTAAATGACCCCACACAAGAGTGCTAGGCCAAAGACAGATAAAATGCAAGTTTTGAGAAAAAAACGATTTTAAAAATAAGTGCAAACAGGAAATTCAGTAAACAGCTCTAGGTTGTGCTCTAAATACAGTTACTAATGCAGAAATCATATTTAACAAGCCAGAAAATGCTCAAAATAGGCGGCTATGCAGAAAAACTTAGCAAATAAACAGAGGAAAAATACTTAAAGTCTCAAAAGTGGCTCCTTTCTTTTCTCAGCATTTTCTCCTCTTGGTGGGTGCTTCACCAACAGCCAACAAGCCTGAAAAGACGCCAAAACCATGAGGCAACCAGGTTTTAAGAGAGGAAGATGAAGGAGTTTTGGAATTGACCCAAAATGGCCAATAAAACTACAGTTTCAAGTCAGTAACCACTCCCACAGGGGCAGGCAGGCTGCTCAATGTTTTTCACTGCCACTGATCAACAGAGAGACTTTCCTTTAGCCCAAGCAAAAAATGGCCTCACAGAAACTTACAAACAGTTCAAGAACAGCAAGCCTGTAACTGAACTTTTTTAAATCTCAGAAAAGTGGGAAAAAAGCAATATTTTTTTTGTTTTTTTGTTTTTTCAGAGATAGCAGAGGTTAACATGTATCAACAAGTTATAACAGTGCAGTAAATGACCCCACACAAGAGTGCTAGGCCAAAGACAGATAAAATGCAAGTTTTGAGAAAAAAACTATTTTAAAAATAAGTGCAAACTGGAAATTCAGCAAACAGCTCCAGGTTGTGCTCTAAATACAGTTACTAATGCAGAAATCAAATTCTTGTCTTATAAATGTAAGAGAACTATATGTTATGTGCATATTAAACTACTGGTGTAGAAGTGTGTGTTGAACTGTATGTTATGTACTAAGCTTCAAGAATGTAACCACAGTGTACCCTACTGGAAAAGAATAGAAATGTATATAAGCATATATATATATCAATATATCATATCTTTATAAGCACTTACACGGGTGCATGGATCATGCTATCCCTAATAGAACCAAGATGTTATCCTCCAAAAAAAGGAAGCCAATCTGGTGGTCCTCTGCCATAAACAAACTCTACAACAGAAGAAAGAAACTGTTGCAAAAAAGAGTAAAATCCCATGACTGGAGGAACTCCCTGGTCAATCTCAGTAAGAAGCTGAGATCTCTCATAAAATCCTCCAAAGCTAGTTACGAAAACAAAATTGCCACTGACTCTAAAGGCAACCACAAAGCATTCTATAGCTATGTCAAGAATCTAAATGGGAACACTCAGATCTGCTCTGAGTTACAGCACAATGGCACTAAATATACAGAACCAACTGATATTGCCAACATCCTAGCAGATAGGTTCAGTGCTAACTTTACCCCCCTCTCACCCCCTAGAGGGCCCATCTCTATACCGGAAGAATGCAAAGTTCCTATAATCAAGGCTGCACAGGTAAAAAATACACTCTCCAAAGCCAAAAACACAGCATCCATGGGACCTGACAATATCCCAGGCTGCGTTCTACATGAACTACAGAATGAACTGGCACCCTACCTAAGTACCATGTTCAATCATAGCCTCACCTCAGGCTTTGTACCCACTGAATGGCACACCGCGACGGTTATCCCACTCCACAAAGGGGGAGCCATGACGGACCCCGGGAACTACCACCCCATTAGCCTACGAGCCTGGTCTGCAAGGCCATGGAACGTATTATCGTGGAACTCATAAACAAAGACATTGGTAATCTCCAAACTCTGGACCGTACCCAGTTTTGATTTGTAAAAGGCAGATCATGTCTCCTAAACCTGATTGACTTCTTTGAAGCAGTCACCAAAGCCGTAGATGAGGGTAAAATGGTTCACACAGCTTATCTAGATCTCGCCAAGGCTTTCGACACCATCCCCCACTCTGGAATTATAGATAAGCTCACTAAACTAGGTATAAATACCTATGTCACAAAATGGGTTGCCAACTGCCTCATGGACAGAACCCACACTGTGAAAGTAGTGAATTCCAAATCCGACATCAGACCAGTGACAAGTGGAGTACCACAGAGTTCAGTCCTGGGTCCTCTCCTGTTTGGTATCTACTTCTCTGAAGTGCAAGCCAACACAGAAGGTCTTTGGCTAACAAAGTTTGCAGATGACTGCAAACTAGGAACCATAATTGAAACTCCTAATGATGTGGACAAACTACAAAAGGGCCTCACTGAGACAGATACCTGGTGTCAAAGCCATGGCCTGAAGCTCAATGCCAAAAAGTGTATTGTCATCCTCTTTGGTAAAAACTCTGTACCCATGAACTACCACATAGCTGGTAGTCTACTTAATGCCGAAAATGTGATAAGAGACCTTGGGACACAGGTGGACAGTAGTCTCTCCTTTGATAATCACATCACCACAGTGGTCAGGAAATCCTTCTACATGGCTCATCTCATCACAAAAGGATTCTCATCCAGAAAAAAAGAGGTCATTGTTCCCCTGTACTCATCACTCATTAGACCCATTATAGAGTACAATGCCCCTTTTGGTATGTACCTCACAAGACATGTACAACAACTGGAAAGACCACAGAAATACCTCACAAAGAGGATTACTGTCCTCAAACAGATGACCTATGCAGACTGTCTCAAAAAACTACAGCTTTACTCCATTGCATATCGCCTACTCAGGGGCGATCTCTGCCTAACATACAAAGCTATGTCAAACCCAGAGATGTTGGACATGCTCCACTTAAAGAAATCCCAATCCTTCTGAGCTACACGCTCTAGGGACCTAAACCTTGTCACCACAATAAACAGAACATGCTGGATGGATAGATTCCTGTCTCAGAGACTTCCCATACCCTGGAACAGACTACCTATCTATGTTAAACAGAGCTCCTCATTAGCACTCTTCAAGAAAAATCTTGATGATTGGATGGGAAATGGGAAATTCACCCTGGGGATCACTTCTGTGGCTCTGCTCGACAGGGGCATAGGAAAATAATTTTATTGGGTGGCAAAAGCCAGGGTACATTTTTTGGCTAGTCTTGTATGGGCCCTAGGGCCGATAGCCTAGTACCTACCTATGAACCTATGAGCCTATAAACTATATACCTGTGCAAATGTATGTTTTAATAGTACAAGCTGGAACATACAGAGTTAACTTTCAAAACTTCAAGAAAATAAGTTGAAAAGTAAAGTGTTTTATGACTGTGGTATTTCTCAGGAAGCAGACACAATGTCTAGAGCTAGTGGTTTTCCTATTGTCTTAAAACAGAAATAATTACTAGGTTTAAAATGTAAGTGTTTTATTGCTTCCTAGCAGCTGCACATCTGAGAGATATATACTTCTCACACAGCAATGATAAAATTCTGTTGGTATCTGTTAGTCTGGGAACTGAAGGCAGGTGACAAAAAGTGATGTCATCCAAGTTGACCCAGCAGTAATGTTTGATAGTAATTTAAGAACTCTCTCAGAGATAGACTGTGCATTTTGAATGTTGTCTTGGACCTAGAAACATCCATTCAACACTTCTGCATCCGCCTAGCTCTACAAGTAACTAGGGAAAAGTAATTTCTTTTAGCTATATATAGGAATATAGTAATGATTAGTTTAGATGTTTTCTGTATTTATTTGAAACTGTCCTACAATGTTGTTTTAAAATATTTCCTCTCATTCTGAACTCTGTAGTTACTGTGTTGTTTTAGTATTGTCTTGTTCTTTTATTATTTATTATTAAATATATGTAAACCTATATTGTGGCTGATATTTGTGAGACATATTTAAGCTCTTAGAGTACTTGCATGTGTATTTGGTGACAATGTACAGGCCACTCCTAAATAGCCTTGGTCTTGGTCACACTTACCATTTAGATAATAGTAACATTACACAGTAGGATTAGTTACCCTTTGTAAGGGCTTTTAAAGTAGCTGATAAGTTTGGGTTGGTGGCAGTGATAACTACCTTATAGTCTGGGCAGAAGGGGACATAGCTAGTAAACCTATGCCAGCCTTCCCCAGATGTGTGTGTGTGTGCGTGTGTGTATGTGTGTGTGTGTGTATGTGTGTGTTTGTATATAAATCAAATCTCAAAGTGTGTGTGTTAGCTGCTTGGGCAGGGACACGAAGCACTGGTTGGACAGAGAGAGTGCTGGAGGTCTTGGACTGACCCCTCAGCTGAGATCTTAACCCTATAGCTGTGGCAGTGGGGAGTCTTATTGGAGATCTAGAGAAAGAGGCAGAAACCAGCACTCAGACTGACTTTGGTCTCTGTGTGCTCTTAAGGGAAATTGTACTTTACTGTGTGTGTACTTGTCATCCTCTCATTGTGTATGCACCTCACTGTTGCCAGTGGTGAGGATTGAGGCTCCTTGATTACTGAGCAAGTGCAGGGGCATCACATATTAAATGTTTGGCAGTGGTGGTATATCCACATCACATATAAATTGGTTGACGGTGGTGAGTTATCAGCATGACATATTAATTGGCTTGTAGTGGTGTGGATATTGAATTCCTGTACCCTATGTACAGTGGTCACAGAAAGTGTTTGTACTCTCAATCAGCCCTGCAGTGAACAGTCAGCATTCACATCACAATTGATTTATTTTCTTGTTAGCTTAGTTAGTCAGGGAGAGCATGCCAGAATGTCAGCAGAGGAGTATGGCAAGCTGACAAAGAGTCAAGTTGGCTGAAATGTGCCAGGCTAAAGGACTGGTGCATGCCAACCTGGCTAAAGCAGACATGTTTGCAGCTTTATTCATGGCTTTATTCACAGCTGCATCACAGAATAGCAACCACTAAAGACACTGCCTGAATTGTTTAAGATTGTCTATTTGTCTTATATCTTGAGGAAAAAGAGTTCCAGCTTTCTGGTGCAATTTTGTAAAAGAATATCTAGCATGTAGCCAGTACAGGTGGCCTTTGCAGTTATAAGTAGTCAGAATTTCATGCTGAGTGGGGTGAGGCTATATATATATATATATATATATATATATATATATATATATATATATATATATATATATATATACCTTGATGAGTAGAGATAGACAGTAATGCTTATGTAAAACTTTGAAACTGAGCTGTAGCTGTCCTGTGCCATTCCCTGATTTCCTGGTCTTTTCTTTTTAAACTGTATCAAACCATGGCTTCTACAGTTTGTAACACACATGGAGCACTGAAGTACTTCATGTCTTGACCACAAATGATATACTGGCATTCATTTCTGTATGACAGTAATGCACTGAAGATCATTCAGCATCCGGCAGTTGTGTTTCCTTGCACTTTGCACCCAGGGTGTCTATCCCTTTCACCACACCCCAGCCTCATCTCTGCTTTGAAATTAAGTGTGTTAAAGAGAAGAACAGCCTAAGCTGCAATGTCAGCCATTTTCTTTTGTGGAGAGTAATGTAATGTTGTGCATTCTTGCTAAAGAGAAGAACAAATCTAAGTATTTTGTTTTCTGTAGTTTTGAAGTGAATGGTATTGTCTGCCAAGTTAAGAGCAAAAATAGATAAGCTGCATTCTAATCTGAGGAAGAAACGCATTTATGTCCATGGAATGTTGACTTTCTACAGTTTATAGGATATTTTGAGTTCTATTAGTACTTTACTTACTTCTGAGCCAGTGCATTTATGGCAGTTGAGATACTTGTCACATAGGAGGCCTAGACACTTCTGATTCTTGACAAAAGGAAGAGAAGTACCCAAGGGATCCATTAGCCAGAAAACTATAACCATGATCTAGGGGTGTCCCATGTTGGAGTGAATGAACGTAAGCACTCTACCCAATAGAACATGCAGAAAGATAATGATAAAAGTTACTATGCATGTGTTAGAAGCAGGAAAGAGAATGGTTTTGAATAGTATCCTGCCTTCACCAAGAATGATGTCTAGATGCAAAGACAAGATAACTGAATTTAACAACCGTTAAGTAGTTAGTGTCATTCTAAGAGCATCCAGTATGCATCATCCTGGGATAACATGCTAGATAAGACTGTCTGTTTCATCAGGGATAACTTATATTGTCATACCAGGGCCTCCAAAATACTGCCTAAAGCCTTTGTTGCCCCCATAGTGATTTTTTTATAAGGTAGAGTTCCCCTACTGGAGATTTCTACATAGAAAAGTCAACCTCAAATTTGTGGAACATCAGTGTGACACTACTCAGTGCTATGAGTCTAAATAGAAAGATGCCAGAACTTAAGGCCCTCCTGCAGCTTGAACATATTCATATTGTATAGTTACTGAGACGGGTTTTAGCATTCATCATGCCTTCAGGCATTGGGGAAACTGTGGGGTGTGTCTATATTTGTTAGAAACAGCAAACTATCAGCAACCTTAATTTTGAACTCAAGGAAATCCATATCACCCTTAACAAATCCAACTATTATTTTATTGCTACCTACAGATCCCCTTCATTGTCACTCAGAGATAAAACAAAAAGAAAACTGCATTAAGGCAGTAACTATCAAATAAAATGGTTTCTTTCTAGAGGACTTCAATTACCCAAGCATTGATTGGCACTCCACTCTTAAACTCTGACAAATAGTTATGCTCAGTGTTTCCTAAAATTTGTTAATCCCAATACACTGAATCAAATGGTACAACTATTCACTAAAGGTTCTAAAATCTATCTCCTGATCCTTACCAAAGTAGCCCTCCATCTGCACTCCACTCTGCATCTCCTCATCCGTGATAATTCTGAACACAAATCAGTCATGTTTTCTGTCAGGTCTAATGGTACCACCCAGCAACCAAATGAAATTATCTTTAGGGGGTTCTCCAAGGAAAATCTACTTTATCTTGTAGCAAACCTATGGAAAATTCCCATGAATTCCTTGCAACTGAATCCAGCTGAGAGGGCTGCTGCATTTGCCATTTGTCCTAAATATAGCTGTAAATGCAGGAATAAGCCTCTCTGGTAGAACTCCTCTATTAATGAACTGTATAACAAAAGAAAAATAATAAAAAGTTGCAAGAAATCTAAATCACCCTACCTCAAGACTGTATTAAAAGATGCCGGCAAGGAATATAAAAGCACTACTAGAAAATGTAAAGCAGAGAATAAACCAACGTTTGTTACAGATTTCAAAGAAAACTGCAAATCTTTCTTCATTTATGTTTGAAAATTAAGGAATGATGTCAAACACTGCACCGAGCTCATCCATAATAATATCACCCATTTTGACCCCAGTCATATAGCAAATATATTAGCAAACAGATTTACCTGTCATTCCCATGTTGTTGTCTCTACTATCCCTGATAATTCATTTTTCCCAGTAATCACCTTGGACCAAGTTTTAGAATTCCTGTCAAAGGATAAAAAGGATAAAAATAATATTTCTATAAGACCAGACAACATACCATGTCAAATTCTCATCAGTGCCAAGTAAGTACTATCTGAGACTGTACTTAAACTGTTCATCTTCAGCCTATCTACAAGGTTTGTGAATGATGCCTGGAGAACAGTCACTGTGACTCCACTACACAGGGCTGGCCTCTCTAAGGACCTGAATAATTATAGAGCATCAGCCTCATCAGCCTTATTTAAGGAGCTGTTAATGAGTTGTTTCTTGTGGTCCAGTGGTGCAAGGTTTGATTTCCTCAGCTTCCATTTCCTAACTGTGTGACTGAGCAAGTCACTTAACCAGACACAGCTCCCAGGCTGAGTCTGAAAAAGGACCATGGAGATGAGTGGAAAACAAATACAAATAATCAAATACATCAATAAATCTTCATAGCCATGGAACACATCATAGCAGAACTCCTTTAAGCAGACATATGTAACTTAACTAATCTGTATCCCAGACAGTTTGGTTTTGTGAAGGATAGGTCCTGCCTCCTGAACCTACTTAGGATACATGGGCCATGGACTGTGGTCATTCTGTGTATACTGCTTATCTTGACCTGACCAAGGCTTTTGACACTACCTCATGCTTATATTATTGGAAAATTAGACAAGCTTAATGTACAACCCTGCATTGTCCTCTGGATTGCAAACTGGCTATCCAAGAAATCTCAATTTGTGAAAGTTGCTGGTTCTCCCTCTTTCTCTCTGAATATAAATTTGTAATTAGTGGCGAGCCACAAGGATCAGTTCTTGGGCCTCTCCTATATGACATTTATTTTGCAGACATTCAAGCCAAGTATCACAGATTTTTGGTTGACCACATTTGCTGAAGACTGCAGACTGGGCAGTTTTATCTGCTCATCCACTGAGCACATACACGGTTTATCAAAAACAATCTAAAAGTAAATTGGAAAAAGTGCAGCCTACTAGCATTTGGCAGAAAGGTTGTGCACATGTAATATGTTATAAATGGTAGTTTTGTTCAGACAGATGTGGTCATAAGAGGCCTAGCTACTTCTAGGTTCATAGGCGTATAGTAGAATAATGACCAATGGGGAGTTTATAAGTTCATAGATTCAGAGGTACATATTAGGCTAGCTGATCTTCCAGGCTATTTTTAAGCCTAGCCAGTTTCCTTTTTTGTGTTCAGAATAACCTATTCCATTTGGTTATAGATTTGCCTTAATCATTCCATGGTCGATAATTATATGTATTACCCCTAATAAGAATAAATGGGATCATACCATAGATAATTTGAAGAGACCCATGTGTGGGATAAAGCATTTTGGAGCTGCAACTGTCCATTAGTAGTACATGGGCAGTCCTGGGGTAAATTTTCTTTTTCCCATCCATAGATGTAAGTTGCACTTTATTTATTTATTTACATTTGTTTACCACGAAAATCCGACTGGAGACAGGTTCTTATTCAGCAGAGGCCCGGGGAGAAAAGCTCCATAGAAAGATGCATTAAATACAGAAATTAATAATAAAAATTAATAAAATTGATATACTGTAAATGCAATTCAACAATCCCAGCATAAGCCCCAAATGTAAAATATGAGTAACTTAGTTACATGAGGACAGTGAATTTACATGGAGTATGCATTCATATATGCATAGGAGCATTGGTCACATCTGTGATGGCACATATTGAAACATTAGTACAACAGTAACAGTAACAGCAGTGATGTATTTATAAAGCTTATTGGACATTACACTTATGGCTGTAAACTGAACCAGATATAGAGTTTCGTTTGGAGAGATGGTGGAGTAGGTAGGTGCAGAGATTAGGAGGAAATAGTAGGGGAATCATAAA
This sequence comes from Protopterus annectens, assembly GCF_019279795.1. Classification (NCBI taxonomy): domain Eukaryota; kingdom Metazoa; phylum Chordata; order Ceratodontiformes; family Protopteridae; genus Protopterus; species Protopterus annectens. The sequence goes on from NC_056731.1 coordinate 743,122,014, forward strand.
GGAGTGAGACAGGATACAGAGTAAGTAGCATAGATTGCTAGATGGTGGGTACATGCCTTAGGTCAGTGGTTTCCATACCTTTTCAATTCTTGGCTCCCTTGCTGAATCCAGGTTTCCCAAACCCCCCCCCCCCCATGGCACGTATAAAGTGCATATTATAGGGCTTTTTCAAAACCATTAAAAAAATCTACCTTTGACTGAACTCTTTCATCCAACCCAAATAAAATTGCATGTATTTGCACCCTTTCAAACTCTGTTAGAGATCACCTTCCAAAACTTGTAGGAAGAAAGCCATACCACTAAAAACATCACTACAACTTTTACACAATTTAAGTAGGTTTAACAGTGACACCTTCATATCCAACCTAAAACATTGTAATTGGCAAATACTAAAATCTCTGCCACAGGATGAAACTGTCACTCATTTCAATGAAACCTTTCTCAGTGTGCTAAACCAGATATAATCATAAGGTATTAGTACAGATTTTCAAAATGTGACTGACTGCAATCTAATCAAAGCTACTGGTTCAACCTCCGACTTAGTTTTGTTACCATTCTTTACTAGTCAGAAGGGCTTGGCACATCTGGTTATCAGTATTATTTTATCACAGCGGTGAGTAAAAGAGTAAGCAGATGCATATCTTTCCGCTGGGTAATATCCATCCAAATACAGCAACTCCTTTAACAAACTTGACACTTTAGACTTACATGAAATAAATACACATATGACTGTGAATACCATTACTAAGCCTGGGAACACAGTTATAAAAACATAAAAATAGGACTGCATGTTAACAGAACTAATCAGCAATCACTTAAAGTCTCATATAATTTGTATACATACACACACACACACACACACACACACACACACACACACACACACACACACACACACACACACACACACACACACACACACACACTTCCTCGACCATAATCAAAAGAGTTTCCTTACTGCAACAGGTCTGTTCTCACACTCCCGTTCCCCGAATATGGTCTGTTCTCACACTCCCATTTCCCAAACATAATTAATTTCCATCATAGTTCACACACTCCCTCCTGTTTAGGTCCTCTGTTCCTCG